>NW_015174320.1:287869-319281 GCF_001447785.1 Gekko japonicus | reverse complement strand
CCAGCATCAGATAGAGCTGGGTGTCATCTGCATACTGATGACACCCAAGCCCATAGCTCCGGGCAATCTGGGCAAGGGGGTGCATATAAAAGTTAAATAGCATCGGGGACAACACCGCACCCTGGGGGCCCCCACAATCAAGGGGGTACCTATGGGGACGCCGGTCCCCGACCGCCACCCTTTGTCCCCGACCTTGTAGGAAAGAGGCAAACCATTGAAGGGCAAGCCCCTGAATCCCCATGTCGGCGAGGCGGTGGGTCAGCAGCTGATGGTCGACCGTATCGAATGCGGCCGACAGATCTAACAACAGCAATGCCGCCACACCTCCTCGATCCAGATGCCGTCGGAGATCGTCAGACAGGGCGACCAAAGCCGTCTCAGTCCCATGACCAGGGCGAAAACCGGACTGGAAGGGATCTAAGACTGAAGCATCCTCCAGAAAGCTCTGTAGCTGTAGTGCCACCGCCCTCTCAATCAATTTGCCCAAATAGGGCAAATTGGACACCGGCCGATAGTTAGCCAATTCGGCCGGGTCCAAGGATGGTTTTTTAAAGAGAGGGTGGACCATCGCCTCCTTGAGCACACTCGGGAACTGGCCCTCCGAGAGGGACTTGTTGATAATTTCCCGTAGTGTGCCTCATAACCCCTCGTGTCCCGCTTTAATGAGCCAGGAGGGGCACGGATCAAGGTCACATGTGGTTGGGCGTACAGATACTAGCAGTCTGTCAACTTCGTCCAGACTGAGCAGATTGAAACACTCTAAACCCGGTACCGAAGACATGCAAGGGGCCTCGAGTTCACTCACTGTCTGAATTGTGGTGGGGAGGTCGCGGCGAAGCGCCAAGACTTTATGGGGGCTTCCTGTGGGTCATTGCTATAACACACAAGTCAAGTGGAAGAAGGCAGGTTGCTTTTCTTGTGGAACAGTCCCATGGTGAAACTGAGGAACAGGGCCACACAGACTGGCCTGCTCACACTTGTTGCCACGCAGACTGATCCTCCACCTGTCCCTGCCAACTGATAGACTAATGTGGGCCGAAACATTCTGTGCATTTGCCCCAACCAAGAGTTCTAAGAAGGAGCCAGCATCAAAAACCAAATGCACATTCCATGCATCTTACACCACTCTTGGCCCAGAATAAAAACATGGTACAGAAAAAACATAAAAGGCATTCTTTTAGCAGCCCAGTTTCTTCCCTTAGCTAGAATAATCCAATCAAAGGCTACATGTCAGAGATGAAAAGACCGGCAGGAATGTGTATCTGGTTTGTAAGGGCCCGGATGATTTTAAAAAATGGCCTCAATCCAGATCCAGTTACATCGAGCGGGAAGGGGGCCTGGACAGTGATGGTTACTCTCACCTGAAGCAAAATACATTCAACTGGACATGTTGGGAAGCATGATGCAGATACTGATGTTCATGAACATCAGTGCTGTGCACAGTAGCAGGCTTTTGGAAACAGATCTTCCATGATTAGGGTTGTCAGACCCCCTGGCGGAGGTAGGGGTCCCCTGTCAGGGCCCACTGCCCCACTGCTGATCAGCTAGACAGTGGCGGGGGAACTGACCCAGAAAAAGAGTGAGGCCCAGTCAACATCACAGTGATGGGTCTACATCACTTCCAACATGATCCAGTGACATCATCACGTCAGTGATGTCAGGGCAATGGTCTGGTATTTGGGCAAAAACCCTGTAGTAGAAGCAGGGGTCATTTCGTAGAAAAAGAGCTAGGGGAACTCATTAGCATAACTCATTAGCATATGCCACACCCCCTGATATCAGGGGCCCAGCAGTGGACCTGCAAGGCCAGCGGGAGTGCGAGGAAGCCCCGCGAAGGCCCTCCCTGGGCCCAGGCAGGCAGGGGTGGGGAGAGGCGGGGAGGAAGCAACTTACCCTCCCTCTTCTCCTGCCTCCTTCTGGCTGAATGAGGGCTGGAAGCGGGGCGGCCGGAAGCAGGGGGCGGGGCTTCGTCATGTGCCCCGCCCCCTGCACCTCACCCGGGGGAACTGCGTTCCCCCGCGTCCCCCCCGAAATGACCTCTGAGTAGAAGCCAAATTTACCTGAGTTTTTGCTCAAATACTAGAACATTGCCCCAATGTTGCTGTGTGATGACGTGACCCAGAAGTGATGTAGACACCTCGCTGCAACATCGGCTGGGCCTCCCTCCTGCTCCTGATATGCCCCTCCCCCAGTTGCCAGGAGGGACCTGGCAACCCTCTCCATGTCAGGTCTGGATGGCTTTTCAAAGTAACCCCTGCTCTGCCTCAAAATAAAATAAAATAAATTCCATCCCCCAAAAGGTCCAAATTCTGTATTCAGAATTTATATGACATGTTCTGAGTGGAACATTTTGGGGTTTTCTTATAATTCAAAACATTTTGGAGAATAATGTGGGCAATAAAGGAGATGTGGGCAGAGAGGAAGAGGTGCAAGTAGGGAGTTCTGAAGGGTGCAACATGCTACCTCCTGAGCATTAATCACTTGGCCAAAAGTCCCCCTTTAATTTTCAGTGTGGTATAGTGATTACAGTGAATGTGGAATGGAATAAGCATAGTTCAGTCTCATCAGATCTTGGAAGCTAATTCGGGTTAAGAATATAAGAACACAAGAGAAGCCAATGTTGGATCAGGCCAATGGCCCATCCAGTCCAACGCTCTGTCACACAGTGGCCAAAAATACCAGGTGCCATCAGGAGGTCAATCGGCGGGGCCAGGACACTAGAAGCCCTCCCACTGTGTCCCCCCCCCCATGCACCAAGAAGACAGAGCATCACTCGCCCCAGACCGAGAGTTCCTATGGTACTTGGATGGGAGACCATCAAGGAAGACTGCAGAGGAAGGCAATGGCAATCTGCCTCTGGCTTCTCACTTGCCTGGAAAACCCTATCGAGTCACCATAAATCAGCTATGACTTGGCCGCTCTTTACACATACACAGAGTGATTACAGTGTTGTACTAGGATCTGGGAGACCCTAACCCGTTCTTGTCATGGAAGCTCACTGGTGACCTTCAGTCAGTCCCTCTCTTTCAGCCTAACCTACCTCACAGGGTTGTTGGTGAGGATGAAATGGGGAAGGGGGGGAATTATGTATGCCACCCTGAGCTCCTTGGAGGCAGGGAAGAATAAACATTTGCTAAATAAATAATGGGAGCTGCGGTGGCTCAAGTGGTTAAGACGCTGAACTGCAGGCTGTGGAAGGTCAGTAGTTCAGCAGTTCGAGACCCGGGTGCCTCATGACGGAGTGAGCTCCCATCTCTAGTTCCAGCTCCTGCCAACCTAGCAGTTCAAAAGCAAGAAATTGCAAGTAGATAAATAGGGACCACTTCGGTGGGAAGCTAACAGCGTTCCGTGCGCCTTGGTGTTTAGTCATGCTGGCCACATGAGCACGGAAATGTCTTCGGACAGCGCTGGCTCTTTGGCTTTGAAACGGAGATGAGCACCGCAACCCTAGAGTCGGATTCGACTGGCTTTCGAGCAAGGGAACCTTTACCTTTACCTTTTAAAGAAATAATGAAATCCTTAGTGTCAGTAGGGCTGACAAACTGCCCATTTGTTCTGCACAAGGAAGGCATGAAATTTACTTTTTTTTAAAAAAAAGAGTCAACTTTCTCAGGGAGCCAGGTATTGCACCGCATTATTCTACAAGTCTACCACAGACACCCATAAATGAATCCCACTTTACTGCTACAAGCACAGGTTTAAGATCCACCTTAAAAGGTTCCTGTTTTACTGGATAAGAGCTCTGGCTCTCCCCTTTGTTGCATTCTCTCAGTTGCTCTGATAAACCATTGCTATGCATTCCCTTATTTAGTCAGGGACTTCTCTGCTGACTCCAATGCTTTCAATACGTCATTTACACCATACTCCACCAGCGTCTCCCGAGGAGACGCTCATTCCTGCCTATGTAATGCAGATTTGAAATGCTGAGCACACTGGAAGATATAAGTTAACATTGCCCAAGAGCATGATTGGCCAGAAGCAGTCCAGGAAAGTGATACGAGGGCTATGGTTCAAGTCTCAGCAGATGAGGGCCTCTGTTATTTTAAGGCTGGGCTCAGACGTGCTCCACAAATGCCTGCGATACAGACCATTTAATACAACGGACGGTTCCTTTGGAAGTCAGCGATTTGCCCAGACGAGGAGCAGCAAGCATACAAACAAATTGTGCAGGCCTCGCTTCTTACAGGCTATTATATGGTCTGCAGGGCAGAAAGTGGGAGGCAGATAGGCTGCAAGAGGGTTTATGCTCCAGCTGTGCTGCGTGGGAAGGCTCCGTTCTGATCCTTGCACTTTTCATCAGCATCCATGTCAGACCATCACCTGGTAAAGTCAATGAGCAACTGACCTAGGACAAAAAGCAGTCGTCTGACACTCCACCCCCCCAGTAAACTGCTGTCTTGTGCAGTGAGGAGAGCAATCATGCTTGCCAAGCCTCAGTCTCCCCGCCATTCAGCTGCTAAAGTGCAGATCACCGTTGCAGGCCAAAATTTGGCAACCCTGGTCCCAAACGTGAACTGAAAAGGTATTTTCCGAGATTAGCAGAGAAGAATATGAACAGCTTTGCCATGACGGAGTACGAGATTCAAAGCTTGGATCGGCACAGTCTGATGCCCAATAAACCTTCATGTGAATAGTAAAGGTTCCCTTGCTCGAAAGCCAGTCGAATCCAACTCTAGGGTTGCGGTGCTCATCTCCATTTCAAAACCGAAGAGCCAGTGCTGTCCGAAGATGTTTCCGTGGTCATGTGGCTGGCATGACTAAACACGAAGGCGCACGGAACGCTGTTACCTTCCCACCGAAGCGGTACCTATTTATCTACTTCCAATTTCTTGCTTTCAAACTGCTAAGTTGGCAGGAGCTGGAACTAGAGACGGGAGCTCACTCCGTCATGCGGCACACTCGGGTCTCGACCTGCTGACCCTTCCACAGCCTGCAGTTCAGCGTCTTAACCACTTGAGCCACCGCAGCTCCCTTTTTATGTGAATAAACCCATATAAATCAATCTCATAGGCAGGTGTGAGCGGGATTAACTTTTGGAAGTGGAAGGGACAACAATGTAGATGCTGATGCTTGTACAGTGCAAAAAGATTAGAACAGTTTTCCTGGCTTTTATGGCAGCCGTCACATTGGCGCCATCTTTCTGTTGCCCTCTAGAAGCCTGTATCCCGGGTGAGAGCCCAGGCAGAGCCCAGCCACAGGGCTGCATCCTGTAGTCCTGTTCTACTAACAGTGGCGCTTACCTCTCCAGCAGCTCTCTTTTTAATCTCTCCCTGTTCTCAAATTCAAAAGTGTCAGCTGCAATTTCTTCTGCACAATCTCCCAAGCACTCATCTCAGACTTCACCAGTGATGGTTATTTCTCTTAAAGCCGTGATAATATTACCCCAGCAGGTGACTCATGAAACATCAATGGGCCATTAAAGGAACCCTAAAGGCATATTTTCGTCAAACCCCTAACTCCCTCCTGAGTCATTTTAGGCTAAACCATAATCATATAGACCCAGTCACCTTGTTGGATCCAACCAGTTTTTCGGCACTCCAAAAAAGGCACTCCAAAAAAGAGAGCTATTCTGGAGATCATAGGACCCACGTGAACAAAAGCCATGTAGGACAGGGGTTGTAGTAAGGTGGAGAATTGGGTAAAATTCAGTGAAAACATTGGCTGGATACAGCTCAGAATTATCAAAAGGCAAATTCCCACCAGTACTTTCCTATGCCATTCTAGCTGGGTGAGGGGGGGGAATCTATTTCCCCAGTCACAGATTACTAAAAACACCGTACTTCAGAAATTCAAACATTTCATTTTAACACTTCTTACCAGTCCAAGAGTCAGCACTGAGAACAGAAAGCAACTGTGTGCTCATGGCTTTCAATTCAAATCACTGAATGAATTTCAATGGGATCTTCTTTATGATTTTCAGAGGTAGAATCTCTAGGCTGGATCCCATGGATCTGTTCTGCTAAGGGTAATACTTTCTCCGGGCACAAGGAGTCTTTCCCAGATGCAAGAGGTTCTCATCAGCCTCTTGCGTCAGGGGATGGCTTCTTGAGGCAAACTAAAGTGTCACCGGTCCTTTCTGCATTTGCCCACCACTCCAGATTTTCTCAGTGTTCGAGTTGAAGCAATTTACGTCCACGGCAAAGCAGCATATAACCAAATAACCCAGGGCACAGCAGGCTGAAACCGGGCTGACCACTGAAGGGAGGAAATGTAATGCAGGGGGGGGGGACCCAGAATAAAAAGAAAGTTGAACTTGATTTTAGCGCAGAATGTGGGGAAACCCTGGATTAAAAAGGTTTGAGGCCTTGCGGGGAGGGCGGGGTATAAATCGAATAAATAAATAAATAAATAAATAAATAAATAAATAAATAATAAATAAGAATTCGATTTTAGTGCAGAATTGCTTGAAGGACATCATGGTGGACAGGGGCGGATTAAGGCTCACTGGTGCCCTAAGCACTGACCAATCTTGGTGCCCCCCTCCTTTCCACACGGACCCAGTCCATTTTAGTTGTTGACCTGTCTGACCAGATATACAATGCAGGTTGCAGGTTGCAGCAATACAAAAAGTTATTCATATGATAACACAATATACTGTACAAACTAAGCTTTTCACCCTTTCCCCAACTTTGTGGTGCCCCCTTTGGCCCTGGTGCCCTAAGCACGAGCTTAGTCCACTTAATGGTTAATCTGCCCCTGATGGTGAACATGGATTAAAAGGAGAGTGTAGAAAGGGGCAAGATTAGCACAGGAGATCTTTGGGATCCAGCTCCTTGTGTATACAACTTGTTTTGAGCTTTTGACAAATGACAAAATGCAGTAAGTCCAACAACAAAAACTAGATGTAGCTTAAAGAGCAAGAAATGAGGATTCCCAAATCAATTCAGCAACAAAACCAACAGCCAAGGGAAACAGTACCACTTTCATCCTTGGAGGTTTCCAAGGGAGGAAAAAGATGATATGGTGCAATTATTCCCAAAAAGATTAAGGACCAGTGTGAAATGCCACTCTAAAGTGCTGATTCAATGTTATTTTATGGATTGCTACTGGTTTATTAGGAAGTTGCACTTACCTGTAACTATTGTTCATCAAGTGTCTTCTGTGCAGGCACACATGGGGACTGCGCATGAGCAGGCCTGCCATCCGATAGGTCTTTACAGCTAAAAGCCTCCAGGAGGTGCTGTGCACCGAGTCAGAAGCTTGTTCCTGCCCAGGGACCATGTGCTCCTGAGCAGCAGCACCTCCTTACCTTCAATGCTCCCGTCACTTGAACAGTGAATGAAGAACCGCCTTGCCCACTTGAGCCTCACGTCTTGCCTGCAGATCCAAAACATAGTGACGTACAAGTGTGTCTGGCGATGACCAGGTGGCAGCTCTGCAGATTTCCGTCAAAGGCACTCCACCCAGGAAAGCTGCAGAAGAAGCCACTGCCCTAGTGGAATGGGCATGAATGTTCAACAGGCATGACAATCTCGCCCTATCACAACACTCCTTAATGTTCCTGACAATCCATTTGGACAGGGCCTGAGATAACACTTTCTTACCTGACTCTGAATGTGCGGGGTGATGTGTATATATAGTTGGCCCTAGCAGGGCCGGTTTCTCTTGTCTTGTGTGTGAAGTACAATAAATGTGTCTGAACACATGTCGTAGTCGTCGTCTCCATGCGGCGAACCAGTATTTTACCGTGGCGACGAAGGTGGGATCCTGATGAGTGGGCCTGGCTCTCCATCCAGCGCAGCATCAAGCACCGATCCAGAGGAAGCCACCATGCCCCGCACCGCTCCCAAGCAGCACCGCACCCGGCTCTCCCAGACACCGCTCCCTGCACTGCGCTAGAGTCATGGCATTGGCTCTGGGACACCTCGAAGTCTTCGACCCCGCACATTCCAAGTTCTATGCCGAGTTCTATGCCATTCCGAGGAGCCAGTTTGGTGTCGTGGTTAAGTGCGTGGACTCTAATCTGGGAGAACCGGGTTTGATTCCCCACTCCTTGACTTGCACCTGCTGGATGACCTTGGGCGAGCCATAGTTCTGTCAGAGGTGTTCTTGAAAAAGAGCCGTTTCTGTCAGAGCTCTGTCAGCCCCACCTACTTCACAGGGTGTCTGTTGTGGGGAGGGGAAGGGAAAGGAGTTTGTAAGCTGCTCTGAGACTCCTTCGGGTAGTGATGGGTGGGGTATAAATCCAATCTTTTCTTCTGGGATTCGTGGACAGACCAGTTGACCTGCTACCTAGCTTACTATGAGGTAACAGATGTTGGCAAGAGACGGGCCCTCCTCCTCAGTTTGTGTGGAATAGCCACCATTCGGCTTGCAAAAAGCCTCCTGGCCCCTAAGGCTATTCTCGAATGCCCATACGAGGAGATTGTTGAAGCCTTAACAAGGTATTTCATGCCCAAGCCAACGATGATGGCCAAGAGGATTGCGTTCCAGGGGGCGCAACCAGAAGCCCGGCGAGACAGTCGGCGCCTTCATAGCCACCCTGCGCCAACACACAATGGAGTGCGGTTTCACCAAGGTGGAGAAGAACATCTTGACCCAGTTCCTCTGGGGAACCAGAGATGTAAAACTCCGCCACAAACTGATCGGCACCACCAACCTCAAAATCAAGGATGCTCTACAACTCGCCATTGCTTACAAGGCCTCCCACCACGACCGTCCCCCAGCAGCGTCCCACTTGATGCTCCCCGACCCAGCGCCAGAGAATTCGGATGAGGACAACGTCCATCTCATCCGCTCCTCCATCTGCAGGAAGCCGCCGGGAGCCGCGAACCCCACAGCGCGTGCCACGTGTGCCAGCTGTGGAGAGGCACACAAGCGCAAGTCGTGCCGGTTCTGCAATGCAATCTTCCACACGTACTGGAAACAGGGACACCTCGCCCACATATGCCGGTCCAAGAGCCATCGGAACCTGCCACCACAGCCACAACTGCGCCGCCAGACCTCAGCACACTACAAGGCGACCACGGAAACAGACAACCTCTACCTGACTACCCAACCCTCGTTCCAGGCACTACGCCTCCCTAATGCATCCGCAGCCCTGAAGATTCAGGTCCAAGTACTGATCGAGGGGTCCCCCTGCTTAATGGAACTTGACTCTGGGTCAGCGGTGTCCATCATATCGGTGGAGATGCTTAACAAACTCTGTCTGAATGGGGGGCCCCGCCTGTGTTCCTCTCCTTTGAACCTTGTGGACTTCCAACGGAACCCGGTTCCAATTCGGGGTGTGGGGAAATTCAGGGTGAAATACAGGGGATTTCTGGGCTCATTGGACTTGATTGTGGTTGAGGGGAATTTGGTTAGCCTCTTGGGGAGGGCCTGGTTTGCACCGCTGGGCATCATGGTTGGGGGGGGTTGTGCAATGTGCGCCGAGGGATTTTGCCGAGGTTTGCGGGGAATTCCCCGTGGTCTTTGATGGGGCTCTGGGTTGTTGTTGTTGGATTTTTTGTACAATATATTTATTGGGTTTTTAGGGGCTCTGGGTTGTTATAAGGGCTCCCCGGTTTCGCTTCAGCTTGGCCCCATGGTTGCCCCCATCTGCATGCAGTTCCACAGCGCCCCGCTTGCGTTGCGGCCAAAAATTGACGTGGATCTTGACTGCTTGGTGGTGCAAGGGGTCCTTGAGCCCATCTTGCACACGCTGTGGGAGACTCCTATTGTTACCCCCGTGAAGCCCAACAGCAATGTCCGCATCTGTGTGGACTGTAAGTGTACTTTAAATAAGGCCCTTCACAACCACTCTTACCCAGTCCCAGTCGTGAGTCACATCTTAGCATCCTTAGCTGGGGCCAAGATCTTCAGTAAGCTGGATCTTGCGCAAGCATACCAGCAACTGCCCGTTGATGAGGCCACAGCCGCCACCCAGACCATAGTAACACACTGGGGGGCGTTCAAAGTGAAGAGGTTGCAGTTTGGGGTCAGTGTCGCCGCCGGGATATTCCAACAGCTTATGGACTCTCTGTTGAAAGGGATCCCTGGAATGACGCCATTCTTCGATGATGTCCTCATCGCTGCAGCCAACCCAGATGAATTCGCCTCCCATCTACGCGCCGTCCTCCACCGCTTCGACTCAGCAGGCCTCAAGGTCAAGAGGGAGAAATGCCTCTTCGGGGTCCTGGAGGCTGATTTCTTGGAGTTCCGGGTCGACGCCTCCGGCCTCCATCCTGCGAGATACAAAGTAAAGGCCATCGTGGAGGCCCCCATGCCCAAAACAAAGGCAGAGTTTCGGGCGTTTCTAGGGCTAATAAACTTTTACCACACTTTTCTGCCCCACAAGGCAGCGGTAGCCAAGCCCCTGCACAGACTACTGGACAAGTCTGTGCCGTGGGCCTGGAGCCCATGGGAGTTGGCGGCGTTCAGGGGTTCCACAACTTTGTGTATGGACACCCTTTCACGATTGTGACAGACCATAAGCCGCTCCTCGGCCTCTTTGCTGTGGACAAACAGACCCCACAAGGTGCTGTCGCTCAGTCCTCCGCTGGTCCCTCTTCCTGGCGGGTTACAATTACTGCCTGGTGCATCACCTGGGCAAGGCTATGGGGCATGCAGACGCCCTCAGCCACCTACCCCTTCCATCCACAGATGCCGATCCCCGCTCCCGCCCCTGGGGTCCTTTTGCTCAAGAGCCTCCTAGAACTGCCCCTGCAGGCCACCGACATTGTTCGCTGCTCGGCCCGTGACCCTATTGTGTCCCGGGTCTTGGGCTGGGTGGTGAGGGGGTGGCCTCACCACCTGCTGGGATGAGCTGTCAGCTCTTAAGGGATGTCTCCTGTGGGGGGAGAGGGTGGTTGTCCCCAGCGCCCTGTGGCACCAAGTCCTCAATGCTGTCCACGAGGCCCACCCAGGGATTGTCCGTATGAAGGCTCTGGCCCGGAGCTATGTGTGGGGGCTGGGGATTGATGCAGAGATTGATTCCTGGGTGCGAGGGTGCCAGACAGTCTGCCCGAATCCACCGAGCGCCTCCACCCAGTCGTGGGAGTCCACCTGGAAGCCGTGGTCCCGGCTCCACATAGACTTTGCCGGGCCATTCCAGGGACTGATTTTCTTGGTCACGGTGGACTCCAACTCCAAATGGTTGGAGGTCAGCCCAGTCACCACCACTTCAACAAAGGTCGTCATCCGGGCGCTGCGCCGCATCTTTGCAATGTATGGTCTGATGGATACCATCGTCTCCGACAACAGGGCAGCGTTTACATCAGCGGAATTCCAGGACTGCCTACAGAGGAACCTGTATTCCAGGACTGCCTACAGAGGAACCTTATCCATCATGTCAAGTTGGCGCCCTTACACCCCGCGTCCAATGGGCAAGTGGAGCAAATGGTGCGCACCACGAAAAAAGCCCTCAGCCAGATCACAGCCGGAGACTGGGAGTTTCACCTCGCTCACTTCCTCCTGACACAGCGGACGACACCCAACCCCGTCAGCAGCCAATGCCTCACAGAACTCTTGATGGGTCATCACCCCACCATCCTGCTGGACCGACTACACCCGGACCGGGCACCTGAATCCAGGAGGATGACAGAACAATGGGTCGCCCCCAGGGGATTCTTTCCAGAAGACCCCGTCTACATTAGGAACTTTGGGCAGGGACCCCCATGGCTGGCAGGACGAGTGGTCAGAGTGACCGGGCCCCTGTCTTACAAAGTGTCTACAGAGGACGGCCAACTCCTCCGGAAACACATCGACCAACTGAGGAGGCAACAGCTCCAGGTAGCAGAGGAACAACCTCCGCGGCTTATGGGGCCCGAGCCCAACAACCCCGAGGTGAGCACCTACACAAACCCACCAATCCACAGGAAGGCGCCAATAGTTGAGCCGACGCCCGCAACTCCGGGACCTGTGGAACAGCTGCCGCCACCCCCGCAGGAACCAGAATTTGGTGTCGTGGTTAAGTGCGCAGACTCTAATCTGGGAGAACCGGGTTTGATTCCCCACTCCTCCACATGCAGCTGCTGGATGACCTTGGACAAGCCATAGTTCTCTCAGAGCTGTTCTCTCAAGAGCAGTTTGTCAGAGCTCTCTCAGCCCCACCTGCCTCACAGGGGAGAGGAAGGGAACGGAGTTTGTAAGCCGCTCTGAGACTCTGAGTGAAGGGCGGGGTATAAATCCAATCTCCTCCTCCTCCTCCACTACTGCTACTATTCACGCAGGGGAAATTGATGAGGGACAAGCTAAGGACCTAACCAGATGGGAAGAATATTTTTTCCAGCATGTTAACATTAATGAATAGAGTTGCCAGCTCTAGGTTGAGAAATACCTGGACATTTGGGGGTTAGAGCCTGGGGGAAGGCGGGGTTTGAGAAGGGGAGGGAACTCAGCAGGGTATAATGCCATCAAGTCCACCTTCTGAAGCAGCCATTTTCTCCAGGGGATCTATCTTGGTCATCTGGGGATCAATTGTAATAACAGGAGTGCCACTGGGATAGGGTTGCCTGGTCCCTTCGCTGTCGCAGCAGGGGGGATTTGAGGGCGGGGCCTTGCACACGACGTCCCCATGATGACATCACCCGGAAGTGACGTCATTGTGTCGGCGATGTCGCACTTTGGCAAACCTCTACGATTAAAGCCGCAAAAGCAGGGTAACCCACGCTGGGACCCAGGGGCTGGCAACCCTACACTGGGGTGTTGGCAGCCCTATTTGATGAGAATGTTAGCTAGAGCCTTATCCACTGTCGAGCCTCCTATCTGGAATTTCATTAAAACTGGCCTGAATCAGTTTCGGATTTTAGGAAGCAAGGGGAAAACCAAGCTTTGGGGCTGGTGAGCTGTTCTTATCCTCTGCTTATACACCCTTCAACTAATGATTTGGGGAAGGGGGCTGGGTTTTACAATTCCACTTAACTGTACTTACTGCTTTATCATACAATTCACTGGGAAGTCTGTTCCTTCGCTTCATTTGTTTTTGAAAGATAGTTGATAAATCCTTAAACTAAAGGGAGTATTTGGCTGCATTAGTGGGGGAAGACGCCTTAGGTCACTGATTCCGGACCTAATCAACATAAGATATATGAACAAGGGCCCATTTAACTAGTGCAGAGGATAAAAGATCTCCAGGCAGCTGTGCAATATCCCAAGAAGAGGAAAAGGGCTCCAGAAGGCTATTTTCCTTTACTCCGAAGTTTCCTTAATAGGAAATTATCACCAAGCAGCACTAGGGGAGGGATGCCGTCCCCGGGGAGAGCATTCCAATCCCTGATGTAAACCACCACAAAGTCTCCCCCTCTGGTTTCGAGTAAATAGTGTATAATAAAAAGAGCCTTTTATAAACTGGCCAGTGCTCATGAAGCAGTTCAGCAACTCAGATGCCTTTATTTATGGTCTTGCTGTGCTTTGCATTGTGAGTTTTTGAACACGCTGTGAAAGAAAAGGCAAAAGACAGCCAGCAACCTTTGTTATTCTGCACGTGCTTTAATACATCCCAGTGGCATGCTCTGGCTAAGACTAGGAGACCTAGGTTCAAGCCTTCACTCCACCATGAAGGTCAGTGGGCAACCTGGGACCTGATACATACTCTCACCTGAATTTATCTTTCAGGACCGTTGTGAGATACAGGAGAGAACTATGAACACAGCTCCTTGGAAGATAGGCGGGATAAAAACAAGACCATTGTCAGTTTGGTGTAGTGGTTAAGTGCATGGACTCTAATCTGGGAGAACCAGGTTTGATTCCCCACTCCTCCACTTGCAGCTGCTGGATGACCTTGGGCAAGCCATAGTTCTGTCAGAGCTGTTCTTGAAAGAGCAGTTCTCGAAAGAGCTCTCCCAACCCCATCTACCTCACAGGGTGTTTGTTGTGGGAAAGGGAAAGGAAAGGAGTTTGTAAGCCGCTCTGAGACTCCGAGTGAAGGGCGGGGTATAAATCCAATCTCTTTGTCTCTTCTTCTTCCTCCTCCTCCTCCGGGGTAGGGTATGAGTCCAGAGCTGTCTGCCGAGCATGCCACTGAAAGCCAGCTGGGCTCCTTCAGGCTGGCTGACTCCTCATGAGTAGAGTCTGTCAAGGCCATTCCCTGCTGCAACCTGACAGAAAACTTCCCCAGTTTCAGGGCTTGTTGGTGCAGCACACCTTCAGTGGGGTTTGAAGTCCCCTGGGGTAAGGGTGGGGCAGAGATGTCGATCCGGGACAACAATTCGGGCTTAAAATACTATTGTGTCAGAATCGCCCTACCCTGAATAATCAATGAGAACTGCATCTTGTGCTCTCTAAATTGCAGTGGCCAAATTGCAGTTGTGGTCTTTAGAAGAAAGACATAACGGACAGAAAGATGCTCAGCTCTGCCTAGGGTTGCCAACTTCTAGGTGGCATCTGGAGGTCTCCCACTATTAGAATCGATCTCCAGATGACCAGGATCAGTTCCCCTGGAGAAAACAGCTGCTTTGGAAAGTGAACTCTATGGCGTTATACCCTGCTGAGGCCCCTCCCCTCCCCAAACCCTCCCCTCCCCAGGATCCACCCAAAAAATCTCCAGGTATTTTCCAACCAAGAGCTGGCATCCCTAGCTTTGCCTCACAGCAAGCGAAAAAGCACACACACCAAGCCATTTCAGCTCAGGAAAACAGCATGGGAGGGAATACCTCCTCCTTCTGCGCTGTGCTCTTGAGCTGAATGAGGCCCTGAAGTGCCAGGGAACTTTAGTTCTACACTGTTACATATGACTGCAAGTCTGTCTTGTGTCATGTGTATCATCTTGCCGAGCTGTGAACACAGATGGTTCAGCTATCTGCACATGTAAAAAAAAGCATTGCTTTCTAAAATAGGTCAAAGCTACATGCTTTACAGGTGACTGGGACAACTCCAGGTTTGTTCATTTAGTTATTTGCACCATTTATACCCCACCAGGGAACCAAAACATCATTCTCCTCTCCTCCGTTTTATCCTCAGGACAACCCTGTGAGGTAGGTTAGGCTGAACGTGTGTGACTGGCCCAAGATCACCCAGCAAACTTCCATGGCAGAGTGGGGATTCAAACCTGGGTCTCCCAGACCCTAGTCAAACACGCTAACCACTACGCCACATTTGCTCTCAGAGTTTGAGGCTCAGTCTCCTTACGTGCTGTTGATTACATTCTGATAGTCTGGGCAGTTTCAATGAGCCTCTTTAGAAGACGAACTTCTGAGCTTTGCTCTGCAAATTGGGAGTTGATTAAGTTATTGCGCTGAAAGCGCTATGTGGCTTCATAAATGGGTTTCGACTGAACATGCTGAGAACTTTGTTGTCAACATTATTGCCAGGCCTAGTGCCAGTTACCACTTATATATTAATGCTTATACAGCCACTTCCTATACATGGGCAAAAATACCAAAGTACTAAATACATACATCACATCAGTTGTGAATGGCATATGCACATTAAACAAATCAGTGTTTTCTTCTTTCAAAAAAAATAGAGATAGATGCCCGGTTCCCTCTTTTTGTGTACTTTACTAAGCAAAACGGCAATTTAAATGCAAGTCTGCCACTGGCAACAATGAAAGACATATTTATTTCATACTTGGGAAGCCACAGCCAAGAACAAACACTGCCATAAAAAGAGGCCATTCATACTCACACTAATTCCTTATTTATGCCCCCACATGAATATTAGCTTGTTCTGTTGATACAAAAGCACGGGTGTAAAATTACCCCAAGTCTTTTATGACAAGGTCTATTACCTCAGACATCTGCCAGTCTCCAATTAACATCTTTGCTGAGACAAATGAACCACAACCAGCACTGAGCAGTCTATCAGCTTAGTAAAGAGTACAAGCCATTAGAAAGCTTTCTTGCACAAGACCCATCAAAATGAATGGAAGAAGCACATGGACATGGGAGGGCTCTTGCATAGCACCCATTCATTTCCATGTTTGTCACTGATTTTTGTCCTCCAGATTCTGTAAACTTTGAAAACTTATTCACAGGATGATTTAGGTTATACCTTCCTAGAAGCAACACTGTGGGGTAGGCTATGGCTCTGTGGGAGAGTGAATACCATGTACACAGAAGATTCCCTGGCTCAGTCCTCAGCATCTCCACTTAAAGAGTATCAGGAAGGAAGGCACGTCCAGGGAAGGCCTTTCTCGGCTTGAAACCCTGGAGAGCTACTGCCTGTCAAAACAGACATTACTGAACCACATGAACCAATGGTCTGATTCGGTATAAAGCAACTTTATTTGGGGATAGTAGCCTTTTCAGTGAGTCAGTTTAGTGTAGTGGTTAAGTGTGCGGACTCTAATCTGGGAGAACCCACTCCTCCACTTGCACCTGCTGGATGACCTTGGGCAAGCCATAATTCTGGCACAGCTGTTCTTGAAAAAGAGCAGTTTCTGTCAGAGCTCTCTCAGCCCCACCTACCTCACAGGGTTGCTGTTGTGGGGAGGGGAAGGGAAAGGAGTCTGTAAGCCGCTCTGAGACTCCTTTGGGTAGTGAAGGGCGGGGTATAAATCCAATCTCTTCTCTTCCTCTTCTTCTCTTCTTTTCAGTCAGTACTTTATTGGTGCTCCTACCTCATGTGTGGGGACAGCACACCGTATGCAATCCTCTCAATAAGAACATTGTCGTTTTGTGTAAATAAGGCAACAAGGGGAGGAGGAGGAGGAGGAGATTGGATTTATACTCCACCCTTCACTCGGAGTCTCAGAGCGCCTTATACATATATAGTGCACTCTCCCACAATGGGCAGCCGAAGCACCACAACTGTAACAACTGGAAAAAGAGCCATTGCAACTGGTGCTAAGAGGGGACTGTAGAAAATAGAGATTTCCTGGCTATATATTAAGAAGCTACAGTTTCCTAGCAAAAGCCAGGAATGGATAACTAGGAAGAAATGTTCTGAGTGTAATCCCAGAGGCTGTGACCAAATTGAGGGGAAAATAATTAAACACCTGTATTTAAACCACTGGAGAAGGTAATGTCAACCCACTCCAGTATTTTTGCCAAGAAAACCACATGGACAGTATCAAAAGGCTAAAAGATATGACGCCGGAAGATGAGCCCCTCAGGTCGGAAGGTGTCCAATATGCTACTGAGGAAGAGCAGAGGGCAAGTACAAGTAACCTCAGAAAGAGTGAAGCGGCTGGGTCAAAGCCGAAAGGACGCTCAGTTGTGGATGTGTCTGATGGTGAAAGGAAAGTCCAATGTTGCAAAGAACAATACTGCATAGGAATCTGGAATGTAAGATCTATGAATCAAGGTAAACTTGACGTGGTCAAAAATGAGACGGCAAGACTGAACATCGATATCTTAGGAATCAGTGAACTAAAGTGGACAGGAATGGGCGAATTTAACTCAGAAGACCATTATATCTACTACTGTGGCCAGGAATCTCGTAGAAAAAATGGTGTGGCCTTTATAGTCAACAAGAGAGTGCAAAAGGCAGTACTGGGATACAATCTCAAAAATGACAGAATGATTTCTGTCCGATTCCAAGGCAAACCATTCAACATCACAGTAATTCAAGTGTATGCCCCAACCACTGATGCAGAAGAGGCTGAAGTGGACCGGTTCTATGAAGACCTACAACACCTCCTAGGACTAACACCAAAAAATGATGTCCTCATCATCATAGGGGACTGGAATGCTAAAGTAGGAAGTCAAAAGGTAACTGGAATAACAGACAAGTTTGGCCTTGGAAAGCAAAATGAAGCAGGGCAAAGGTTAACAGAGTTTTGTCAAGAGAACACACTGGTCATAGCGAACACCCTTTTCCAACAACCTAAGAGGCGACTCTACACATGGACATCACCAGATGGGCAACACCGAAATCAGATTGACTATATAATTTGCAGTAGTGACAGACTTCACGTTCCTGGGATCCCAGATCACCGCAGACTGTGACTGCAGCCATGAAATTAAAAGACGCCTGCTCCTTGGGAGGAAAGCGATGGCGAACCTTGACAGCATAATAAAAAGTAGAGACATCACCCTGCCAACAAAAGTCCGCATGGTCAAAGCAATGGTATTCCCAGTAGTCATGTATGGCTGCGAGAGTTGGACTATAAGGAAGGCCGAGCGCCGAAGAATAGATTCTTTTGAACTATGGTGCTGGAGAAGACACTTGAGAGTCCCTTGGACTGCAGGAAGATCAAATCAGTCAATCCTAAAAGAAATCAACCCTGACTGTTCCCTGGAAGGCCAGATAATGAAACTGAAGCTCAAATACTTTGGCCACCAAATGAGAAGGGAGCACTCACTGGAGAAGACCCTGATGCTGGGAAAGATTGAAGGTCAAAGAAGATGGGGACGGCAAAGGATGAGATGGTTAGACAGTGTCATAGATGCAACGAACATGAAATTGAGCCAACTTCAGAGGATGGCGGAAGACAGGAGGGCCTGGCGTGATGTGGTCCATGGGGTCGCAAAGAGTCGGACTTGACTGTGCGACTGAACAACAACAAAAATTTAAACTCAACCAAATAATAAAGATGTTCAAGTGGCTTTGTAATAAAACCATTTTTTAAAAACAGTTGTAGAATATTATAGTAGCTGGGATGTTCTACACAAACAAAATTAATCCAGACACATCTATGCCATTGGCATTTTCAGGAATGATGTGCTGATAAAGAGTGGACCAGACAGCCTTAAGTATTGTAAATATGTCTTCCCAAAGAATATCAGTCTCTGTATGTAATTGAGGCTGTTGGTCTGAAAGCACAGCCAGATTCTGTCTCCGAGCCCAAATGTGTCTGATTTCATTGCAGTAAATTATTCAAGATAAGGAAACATCAATTGAAAGGGAGTGGGGACTTCATTCAAAAGACTGTAATTCAGAAGAATATAAATACATATATCAGAAAAGCTCAGGGATACAGTGATAACATTTGCCAGCAGTTGGAAGGACTGCAAAAACTACTAATTTTTTTCTTTAATCATTTGCGGTAGTTCCAAAATCCTTGCCCCGTTTCAGATCTGGAGCCCTTTCCCCAAGTTCAAATATATCTTAGTATTTGCATCAAACACTACAATATTGTGAAATTTGTTCCTGAAAATTGTTCTTGCTTTTTAAAAAAATAAATGACCCAGAGTGAAAAGACTGGATTTGTATCATGGAAACATTCTCCAAAATCAGAACTGGCAAAGCTGCTTTTGAATGGCAAACAAGGAGAGAAAGCTGACACAGGTAAATGGCACACCCATGTTCTAATGATCATGTATAGCTGGGGGATGGGACCAGTGCACTTGCCATTTAAGAAAGTTCACTAGTTTAAATGGCTATCTCCTTGTCTTGTTGCAGTGAGTTCCATAAGTTAATTAGATGCTGCCTTAAGCAGTATTTTCTTTTGTCTGCCTTGGAAACTACAGATTAATTCCAGAGCAGTAGCTGTAATAAATCTGTTGCAACAGAAAAAAGAAAACCAGAGCCGGAGTCTTGCAGCACCTTGAAAACCAACAGATTTACTGCAAGAAGTTGGAACGAGATGTTTACTGAAAGGTGATGGGGTAATCTATTTTAAAGAACACCCGTAACGTAAATTGTATCGAGACAGAATTTGTTGCACTTGGATCAGACAAGTAATTAAGCAAGTGCAACATTTTAATTACCTTGTATACGGTATGCAGATCAGGGCGCCCGAAGCTATCATTTGGCTGCTTCTGTGATGAAGGTTTCAAGATCACCACAAGCAGTTCGGAGCTTCACTAAAGGGAGTGATATGATTCCCCACTGTCCTGAGAGTATGCACAGGAAAGGTGCTCCCACAGTTGGCATGTGGGGCAGTGGTGGAATGGCTAGGTGAGAGTTGGTTGAAGCTAAAACCATCTAAAACAGAGATTATGTGGCTGGGGAAGCCCAGACCACTGGGGCGGCCACTTCTACCAACCCTTTCAGACTTTTTTGTTCCTTTTTAAAAACTGTCCCTGGAGGAGGAGGAGGAGAGTTGGTTTTATACCCCCGCTCTTTACTACCCGAAGGAGTCTCCGAGTGGCTTACAATCATCTTCCCTTCCTCTCCCCACAACAGACACCCTGTGAGGGAGGTGGGGCTGAGAGAGCTCTGAGAGAACTGTGGCTGGCCCAAGGTCACCCAGCTGGCTTCATGTGGAGGAGGAGTGGGGGGATCAAACCTGGTTCTCCAGATTAGGGTCTGCTGCTCTTAACCTCTACACCACACTGAGAATTACTTCTAAAAGTACACAACCAACCCCTTCAGGAAGGCATTCTTGTCACTGTGATTTCAAATGATGGCCTCACACAATATTTGGAGGGAAGCTGTCATAAGGTTTATGGTGCCCATACAATAGAAGATCTACCCCAGAATTTATGCTCCATGTATTCTGGATTAAGGGAAATGTTTATTTTTAAACTCATAAATATAACATCCAATGCTAAGGCCTTTTAACATATTTTCACTGTCTAATCATGCAGATTATGACAGCCCTAATAGATTCATTTCCAATGACTGCTCAGAAACAGAGGAGAAAGTTTGCTGAAATTAATTTGTTAAATTGGAGAAATGTACTATGATGCACAAACTGACATTTCTTACAGATTCTGTCCCCATAAATTGTATAGATTCCAATTGTCTCAGATACATGGATGAGGTATAGAGTATTTTTAATTAATAATGCGTTTTCACTGGGTTGTATCCTACCACTTTGCGGACCCAGTGGCAGCACCTTCCTCCAGTGCAAGAGATTCTACTGTTTCACAGTTAGCTGAGTGGAGTTACAGGTTACAACCCAAAGCTTCATGTATTAATTTATTACTTAGTTATACGATATCTCAAAGCAGCTTACACCATTCTCTTCTCCTTAATTTTATCCTCAAACTAACCCTGTGAGGTCAGTTAGGCTGAGAATGTGTGCCTGGCTCAAGGTCACCCTGCAAGCTTCCATGGCAGAGTGGGAATCTGAACCCGGATATCCCAGGTCCTAGTCCAACACTCTAACCCAGAGGTGTCGAACTCATTTGTTACAAGGGCCGGATTTGACATAAATGTCACTATGTTGGGCCGGGCCATGTGTGCCATAAAATGTAACATGAGGCACTGGAGATATAAACTTTATAAAAACGATTTCAGATGCTGAATGGCAATAGCAAGATGGATTGGATTAGGTGTGATGTGCTGAGGGGGAGTAGGCATGGAGATACCTGCATTAGTAATAAGACAGGAAACCCAGGTCTCAATTTGCTCCAGGAGGATTCAGTCCAGGAGGATGCAAAGAATAAATGGACATAACTCTGAAGATATGAGCAGTGACTTATGAGAGCTCATACCCTACTAATGCCTGCTATTGTCATTTGGCATCTGAAATCAGTTCACTCTCCAAAATATAAAAACAGATGGACTCACATTTTAGCTGTATCTGAAGAAGTGAGCAGTGACTCATGAAAGCTCATGCCCTGTCACAAATTTTGTTATTCATTAAGGTGCTACTGGAGTCTTGCTCCCTTCCACTAATAAAGAATGCAAGCTGTTCTGTTAGGTTTCTTTTCTTTCTTTTTTCATCTGTTTGGTGTAGTGGTTAAGTGCGCGAACTCTAATCTGGGAGAACCAGGTTTGATTCCCCACTCCTCCACTTGCAGCTGGCTGAATGACCTTGGGCAAGCCGTAGTTCTGATAAGAGCTGTCCTTGAAAAAGAGCAGTGTCTCTCAGAGCTCTCTCAGCCCCACCTTCCTCACAGGGTGTCTGTTGTGGGGAGGGGAAAGGAGTTTGTAAGCCGCTCTGAGACACCTTTGGGTAGTGAAGGGTGGGATATAAATCCAATCTCTTCTTCTCTGCTAATGAAAAAGCTTGCTGAATCCAACCCAATAATGAAAACATGCTTCTATCTGTCTCAGACATACCTGCAGAAGAATAACACACAAGACAGGTATTAAGTTATTAACACTACGCTGTATTTTCACTGACTAAACTTGAATTGTACACTTTGTTCTGTACAATTTTGTAAGTCTTTAAGGTCCCTTTCTTCTTATGCTGTGTCATCAATGGCTGCACAAACATCAGAATTCCATCAGGCACATTTCCGTCCATCACTATATCTCAAGAGAAGAAAAGACGCACATAATGAAATTCTGCCTGTGGTGCAGCTGTTGAAGTCATATAGCCTCCATGAGAGGAGGGAGATTGGCAGCCTTGGTGATGGCTTGCTTGGAGCTGCTTTGCCAGGCATATTCTCTTTTTCCAAAGTTAACAGAACAAAATAGACGTTTCATATGCTAATCTCATCCTGGCCAAACAATTTATTATCTGATTTAGCTTGAACAGAAATGTTTCAGCTTTTTAACCTTATGGGTTGGATCCAGCCAGCTTTTTCACTCAGTCTCACTTAATTATTCTACTTACTACAGCCTCCATGGCTTTCGTTCATGATTTCCAGCAGTTTTTCTGGGTGTTCAAACAGGACACCCCTCTCCATTTTTACACTGGAAAAGCTAGTCAGATCCAGCCCTGTATCAGCTACATTTCAGAAGGCAATCATAGCAGGAGCATGTTTTGTTCTGTCTGACACGCCTAGTAAAATCTTACACATTATCCCAGTTTATGACAATTTATATTACAATCTACTCACTAGTTTTATATCTCCTTACAGATAGTATGACTTTAATGATATCTCTATTATAAGAATATACAGACTTCACGTGACAGACTTCGTGTTTCTGGGATCCAAGATCACTGCAGATGGTGACTGCAGCCATGAAATTAAAAGACGCCTGCTCCTTGGGAGGAAAGCGATGGCAAACCTTGACAGCATAATAAAAAGTAGAGACATCACCCTGCCAACAAAAGTCTGTATGGTCAAAGCAATGGTATTCCCAGTAGTCATGTATGGCTGCGAGAGCTGGACTATAAGGAACGCTGAGCAACGAAGAATAGATTCTTTTGAATTATGGTGCTGGAGAAGACTCTTGAGAGTCCCCTGGACTGCAAGGAGATCACATCAGTCAATCCTAAAAGAAATCAACCCTGACTGTTCCCTGGAAGGCCAGACACTGAAGCTGAAGCTCAAATACTTTGGCCACCAAATGAGAAGGGAGCACTCACTGGAGAAGACCCTGATGCTGGGAAAGATTGAAGGTCAAAGAAGAAGGGGACAGCAAACGATGAGATAGACAGTGTTATCGAAGCAACGAACATGAAATTAAGCAAACTCCGGAGCACGACGGAAGACAGGAGGGCCTGGCGTGATCTGGTCCATGGGGTCGCAAAGAGTCGGACTCGACTGTGCAACTGAACAACAACAATTATAAGAAAGATGGAAAGAGCCATAATTCACAGGTAGAGGGCATACTTTGCCCTTATAAAGCCCCAGGTTCAAAGTTTCTCAGGTGAAACTTCAGTTTAAGGCCTCACAAAGCTTTTCTTAACCAGAGGCGACAATCCTGGGACAATGGTCCAACAGTACAAGACAGTGTTATACATTGCCCAATATTAACCTTCCCAAACCCATGGCCACTTAACCACTTCTTGAAACTGTGCTCTGTCACATTAATAATGGAGCACAGCATATCAATCATAAGAATTCTTCATTATCCTCCAGCAGTTCTACATCAATCCATCACTCAGTCTTGAGGGCATGTTAGAACACAGAAGGATGTAAGGACATTTGCCTACAGGAATCATCCTGTGGGTGAATAATTTTATCCTTCACACAAACTGGTACATTATTCAATTTCTAGGAATTTTTGTATATCCCAAATTGTGATCTAACACAGATTTTGAAATGCATCAAAGACTTTGATATATGTCCGTACGCTTCTAGAATTTGATCATCAGTTACAAATACCGATTCATAATTTAAAATGAAACTTTGGATAACTTCAGCCCTGCCTCAATGCAGGCAACTGCAGGCTCCGAGCTCTTACCTGGAAGCTGCAATCTCAGATTTCTGTCTGGCAATGGCTGCTGCCCTCTGAGCTCCTTCTATGTTCCGGTCCACTTTCTGCCTTATCTTGGCACTTTTCAGAGGTATCACCCGCTTCTTCATGCCTTTGATTAGAACGTTCATTCGGTACTTCCCTTCTTCCTTCTTACCATCAGGCAACGTGGTGCAGCCGTATCCATGCCGTACATTATCCAGCCATTCTCCCTCATACTTCAGGCCACTTGACCTCTCACTCACACCAAACCCAGAGCGCTTGTCATTCTTCCACTCGCCCATGTATGACTCCGTAGTGGTGGCATCGATATCAGCATCAAAAGGTGGGAAGTCCTCTGCCTCTGCTCCTTCTCCCAAACTAGCCGTGGAGGTGCCATCGCTACCGGCGGAACTTATCCCACTCTCACTCTTCAGAAAACTGAGACGGCTCCTTTGGCTGGCCAGGGAAGTCTTGGAATCCGATTTCTTCAACTTCCCAAAGAGGGAGCTCCGTCTGAAGAGCCCTCCCTTCTTCAGCTTTCCAGCATCCGCATCTGCATACAAGCTGAGAGCAAAACCACCCCGTGTGATCGTAGGTGTCATGGGAACGTTCTCCAGGTTAGCCGAGGGGGAATCGTGTTGCAGCAGGGTGCCATTGCTGTGCTCGCTGCGGAGGGAAGTAAGGGAGGTCCTTAGAGGGTTGCGGACGACAGCTGCCATGCCATAAGGGACGCTCTGTCGGACACCATAGCCATGGCGCATACCATTGGTGAACTGGCCTTGGTAAGTGCCTAGAAACAGGAACGAGGACTCAGTTAATCAGCCACACTTATCTGATAATGGATATGAAAACACAGTATTCAGAGAGCAAATACATTAACAACTGTAGGCTTTCAATTAATTAATCTATACTCCATCTATTTTCCAGTTTCAGCTGTCACAAACATTGTATTTAGAAAAATTACTCCAAGGATCCTCTAGCCCAGGAGTCCCCAACATGGTGCCCATGAGTGCTATGGTGCTTGCTTACGCTTTTCCTGGTGCCCACCAAGGCCATTTCTGCACCTGTATTTTGCCTCAGTTTCTGAGTGCATCCTATCTTCCATTCTGCACTCCCTCTCACTTCCGCTTCCAGTTTGTGTGTCAGGGCTTTTTCTTGTACTCTTCAGAAAACTGAGACGGCTCCTTTGGCTGGCCAGGGAAGTCTTGGAATCCGATTTCTTCAACTTCCCAAAGAGGGAGCTCCGTCTGAAGAGCCCTCCCTTCTTCAGCTTTCCAGCATCCGCATCTGCATACAAGCTGAGAGCAAAACCACCCCGTGTGATCGTAGGTGTCATGGGAACGTTCTCCAGGTTAGCCGAGGGGGAATCGTGTTGCAGCAGGGTGCCATTGCTGTGCTCGCTGCGGAGGGAAGTAAGGGAGGTCCTTAGAGGGTTGCGGACGACAGCTGCCATGCCATAAGGGACGCTCTGTCGGACACCATAGCCATGGCGCATACCATTGGTGAACTGGCCTTGGTAAGTGCCTAGAAACAGGAACGGGGACTCAGTTAATCAACCACACTTATCTGATAATGCATATGAAAGCACGGTATTCAGACAGCAAATACATTAACAACTGTAGGCTTTCAACTAATTAATCTATACTCCATCTGTTTTCCAGTTTCAGCTGTCACAAACATTGCATTTAGGAAAAATTACTCCGAGGATCCTCTAGCCCAAGAGTCCCCAACATGGTGCCCATGAGTGCTATGGTGCTTGCTTACACTTTTCCTGGTGCCCACCAAGGCCATTTCTGCACCTGTATTTTGCCTCAGTTTCTGAGTGCATCCTATCTTCCATTCTGCACTCCCTCTCACTTTCGCTTCCAGTTTGTGTGTCAGGGCTTTTTCTTGTCTCTGCATTTGTTTTACAGGAATCTGTATTCAGACTGCTTCCAGCACACTGTTGCCCCGCAGTATCAAAACTCCTTTTGCTGTGATGCTTTGTTCTCATCTGCTTTCGAATCGCTAATCCTTTCTAAAGTAGAATTGTTTCTGTGGATATTTAAGTGCTGCCCACTGCCCTCCCCCATTTCTGCCTCTCTCTCTTTAGGTTGACACTCTGTCCCCAATCTGTTTTCTTTCCCTCCTTCTCCAAAGGCAAAAGAGGATGTGTCCTCCCACTAAGGCAAACTTTTAAAAAGCCAGAGAGGGCATAAGAAGGAATCAGTAAATATAAAGGACTAGGGGATTCCCTGATCCCAAATGTGTCAGTCTTGCATGTGTGGGCCTGGATTTTCCCCTCTCCTCCCTTTCTTTTTGCAGAATCAGGGAGGGAGGGAGGGGTTGGGCCTGCAATTAAAAGTTTTGAAAGCTGTTTGCCTTTCTCTTCATCTTAGAGTAAGCAGCCAGTTAGCTCAGTGAGTTAAATGTTGTACTCATCATAGAAGGGTTGTTGGTTCAAGCTCTGTGGTGGGTGTTTTTGTCTAGGATGCATATGGAATACACAAATAAATAAACGGGGGGGGGAGAAACAGTGCAGAGGGAATGTGTGCAACTGTGAAGTCAACCCTTAAGACTTGACTCCTTGGATTCTTCAGAGCAAGCTGTCAGTGCAGAAAGGGCCCAAGTGTTTTAAGAAAGTGGGAGTGGCCAGTGGGGCTTTTGATCAGCAGGGCTTCTGATTGGCTGAGCAAATTTTTAAAAATCTTCACTATGTGAATGAAGGTAAGCTATGTGTATGCCAAAAAAACCCACACACCTTTAAAACCATATGTTTGTTTTAAAACCCACTCTGTTAAACAGAGCTTCTGTCTGAAATCTTGATCTACTATTAGAATTATGTATAACCTCACTCCCTGACATTTTGTGGTTGGCTCTGCCTCCTTCAGAAACCATTTTGCAGTCGGATCTGCCCAGGGCTGCCAGATCCCCCTGGCCATCAGCGGGGGATGGGGGAGTAGGGTTGCAAGATCCAGCCTGGGAAACTCCTGGAGATTTGAGGACGGAGTCTAGGTAGGACAGAGACCTCAGTGGGGTACAATGTCACAGAGTTCACCCTCCAAAGCGGATATTTTCTCTAGGGGAACTGACTGATGACTCTAGTTTGGAGATTAGGTGAAATTCAGGGGGATTCCCAGGTCCCACCTGGAGACTAGCATCCCTAGCTCCGCTTCTTGTGGCAGCCATTTTGTGGTTGCAGCCAACCCCCTGTGTCAGAATTTCAAATGTGCCTTTGGGCTCAAAAGATTGGGGACCCCTGCTCTAGCCTCTGGACATTTATTATAGTAGACCTGAACCATCCAGTTCAAAGAAGAACATATTAAAGTTGAACCAGAATTTTTCACCTCATCTAATTTTACTTCCATGCTTAAACCTTCCCTTTTTACTGACGGGGGGGGGGGGGAGAAGTGCAAAGAAGACCCATAAGACTCACCTCACTTACTGGTAGCTAACGGCACTTACTGAAAACAGGACCAAATTCTTTCTGCTTTCTCTAGCAAAAAAGACCAAACTGAGGGGAGGAAGCATTGGTCCCACTCTATTTTAGCCTCATTGTGATGCTACATATGGCTTTCTAGCTACAGGACAGCATCAGGAGAAAAATAATAGCAAGAGCAATACTTCTAGCATGAAATCTTGCTTTTCTTGTTAAAGGAAAAAGGAAAAGAAATAGTACGCAGCAGTGGTGCAAATCATGATCAAAGGGACAAAGCAATGAAATATTGGGGAGGGGTCATGAAACCTTTCACCACCTCCCTTCTGAAAAGCCAGATTTCATGCTAGAAAAAAATTCAGTTACGAACTTCTAGCTCAGCCCTAAAATTTGTTTCATAAACAACTCATTAGTTGTTTACTTTACAACAGTGAACAGGCCTTCACAAGGCATTATCATGGTTTGTGATAAAAGCACTCTTTGTGTAAAATTAGTGTCACTATCAGTGAGCAAGACTCATTCAGGTTACTTTTATACAGGGAGATTGAAATAAAATATAGCTCACTTTATTTTGAGATTTATAGCCAATTATTTCAGCCCCCACAGCACGAGATAGCAAAGGTATCAGTGGTCAGCATAATAGCACATACATACAGAGAGACATTATTCTCCTCATCTCTATTTAATCCTCATAACAACAACCCTCTGAGGTAGGGTAGGCTGAGAGTATGTGACTGGCCTAAGGACAGCACGCTAGCTTCCATGGCAGGATGCAGATTAGAACCAGGGTCTCCAGACTCTAGTTTAACCACTATACCATGCTGGCTTTTAAAATAGCATAGAAGCTTTTAAATAAAGAGACTTTCTACACAAACTTTTCCCATGAATGAGTAATGAATGTACAGTTGTTTCACAGAGCACAAGCCATTCATCTTCACTGAGCCATTCATCTTCACTGAGTGTTACACTACTTTTACAAGCATCTCTTATTTTTTTAGCACTCCAATTTTGTGGCTGGAAAAATTCAATGCTCCCCCCAGTGTATTTGGTTGCAAATTGTGATAAATGTGCTTCCACGGAGTAGAAGAAGAAGAGGAGATTGGATTTATACCCCACCTTTCACGCGGAGTCTCAAAGCGGCTTACAAACTCCTTTCCCTTCCCCTCCCCACAACAGACACCCTGTGAGGTAGGTGGGGCTGAGAGAGCGCTCTGACAGAAACTGCTCTTTTCAAGAACACCTCTGCCAGAACTATGGCTTGCCGAAGGTCATCTAGCAGCTGCGAGTGGAGGAGTGGGGAATCAAACCCAGTTCTCCCAGATTAGAGTCCGTGCACTTAACCACTACACAATTCCTTGATAAATATTGCATGAGGTGACTAAGGACAGGAGCCCCCTTTCCTCTTCCGAGGCTTTCCAACCTCCAGGTGGGGCCTGGAGGTGTCCTGGAATTATAACTGATCTCCAGGTGACAGAGATCACTTCCCCTGGAGAAAATGGTTGCTTTAGAGGGTGGACTCTATGGCATTATACCTCGGTATGGTCTCTCCCCTTTCCAAACTTCACCCTCCCTAGGCTCCATGAAATTCCCAACCCAGAATCAGCAACCCCTCTTCCTCTTCTGTGTTTGCCATGCTGTAAGCTTTTTCTTATTCTCTCTCTTGCAATTAAAATGATTTGATAGCTGTGCAGTGCAAGGAGCTTCTCAGAACTTTGCTCAGAGGCTTTCTTCGTTTCATCTCAACGGTAAAATCTGCAATAACCCCTCTTCCTCTTCTGTGTTTGCCATGTTGTGAGCTTTTTCTTATTCTCTCTCTTGCAATTAAAAATGATTTGATAGCTGTGCAGTGCAAGGAGCTTCTCAGAACTTTGCTCAGAGGCTTTCTTCGTTTCATCTCAACGGTAAAATCTGCAATAACAGTGAATCTGAAAGGGCTTTTTTTTTTTTTTTTTAAGTCTCCTATAAGCACTCTGAAAAGCTTCCTTGCCTGGTTCATCTTAACAGCCAGCTCAGCTCAGAGACATCTTCAAATTTTATGGAGAGATTTATTGTACAGATAAATACAAAAAGCATCTTGTAATTTTACTTCACTGCTTTTGAGACAGCAGAAGGGAAATCAACCAAGCCTTTATAAGGCAGGGATTGAACTACGTCTTCCCTGCTCTGGAATGCACATAGAGCTCCTTCTTGAAAGCAGCACAGTTGGCCTTCTGTCCCCCCACACACTGCATATTCCAGTTCTTCAGCTCTTATTGGGAATGGATATAGCACAAGGGAGAATTTGCAGGGTCTGCAAATCATGTAATTTCTTCCCTCTCATCTGTTTCTGCACCTGTAAAAATGGAATCATATCCCTGGATCTCCGCCAACAGAAATGCTGAGCGACCAAACTTCACTGAGATCCTTCCTACTTGGATCACGAGGAGAAGAAGAGTGATGGGTTTTCTTTGAGGGGGGTAGCTGGAGAGAAAGACGATTGTGTTTTCCCAATGCAGAAAGATGTGAAATATGACAAAAGCCTCCTTGCTGTGGCCAGTCCTTCCCCAGATGGAACCTGGTTCCTTTCCATCAATTACCTCAGAACATCAATTTCCCTCACAACAGTGTTTTCTACCCTGCTTCACCGCCTTCCTTCTGTTGATACGGTTACCTCAGTAACTGGCAAACTACCAAAGTAGCAAAAATTGCTTCTATCCATCACTCAGTACTACGAAATCCTATCCTCAAATTAGCAAGCCACCAACTCCCCCGCCCCCGCCCTAATCTCCATTCCGCAAGGGTATCCTGGGATAAACTATGCTAGAGAAATACAAATATTTATTACCAACATAAAAGCATTCACTCCCCTAAGGATTCACTTTCTCATAGGCAAACTGCCAGTTGTACGTGGGGTATTTTTATAGCCTTCCTCCTCAGTAGCCAGCCAATGACTTCTATCCTGTTAGTGAAGCACAATAATCCTTAGGGATGTTCAAGGGCCAGCGGACACAGGAAGCCGTCCAGAGAACAGAATGGTCATCTTCGGTGACATAGCTCTGGGTGGAGTCTGGGTGTACTGGGAAAGGCCACCGCTCTGTGGCAGAAGACAAGCTTTGTATGTAGTAGGCCCCAGGCGTAATCCTCAGCCTCTTCAAATGGAGGCTCTCAGGCCTCACATCTGAGGAAGACCTTTGCCTTGATCCAGGAGAGCAGCTGGTAGGCCAGGCTGAGCTAAATGGAACATTGGACTAAACCAACTCCTTATATTTTAATTCCCACTAGCTTTTAATAGTGCTTTAACTTTTAAACCAATCCCCAGAAGGAGCATGCATGGAAGGGAAAAAAACTTTCCTCACAAATAGCTACAGAGGATACCCTCAAGGGTTGATGTTTTATTGCTTATCACTGATAATTTTTACAGTTTTTAATGGTGTTTTTGTTTTTGATTTCATAAGCTGCCTCAATCAAGTTTCTGGACAGGTGACATACACATTTACTAAATAAAAAAAAACGTTAAGGGGTAGGGTTGCCAGTTCGCCCTTGGCCACCGGCAGGGGATGGGAGGGTTGGGTTGCTAGATCCAAGGAGGAGCCTGGGGAGGACAGGGACCTCAGAGGGGTACAATATTACAGGGTCCACCCTCCAAAACATCAATTTCCTCCAGGGGAACTGATCTCTATAGTCTGGAGATGAGCCGTAATTCCGGGGGATCCCCAGGTCCCACCTGGAGGCTGGCATCCCTACTTAAGAGGGTCATGTGCCACACAGACACTTTTACTGGTCCAGGATCAACATCATCCCTCTGGCCCCGGGGCATGCTGAAGTGGCTTGTCTCTACAAATGACATAACATCATGCTTGTCCGTGGTATTTTAAAGAAAAAAATCGTGGAGAAGTTAGTTCATGTAGCTCTTTGCTCATACCTATTAATGGTCACAAGAAGCTGCTTTCTATCATCTATTCTGCTAGAACACTCAGCAAAGGGTTGCATTAATACCCACATATGTTCAGGCCACCCAGGATTATTCAGCACATCCTGGCATGAATTCCAGATCTCCAGAAGTTCTCATTACATTGCAAAAACAAGAACATGTGGATGAAACAACCCTTCATGTTGCATCCACATGATTAGCAATCAGAAAGATCTACAAATATCCATGCTTCTGACTATACAGGTGGAGAAAACACAAGTACTCAAGGGAGGCATCTTATTTTCCCACTGTATTCCTCCACACTCTATTTTCTCTTTC
>NW_015174320.1:266824-287859 GCF_001447785.1 Gekko japonicus | reverse complement strand
TTGCATCTCCCAACAGCTTCTCCCCCTTTTCCTTCTACCTACCACCCTACTCTTATCTGCCCCCCCCCAATCTTCAGCTTTCCCTCCTTTCCTCCCACTGGCAGCCTCGCCACTTTTCTTCTCTTGCACTAGGGTTGCCGACCTCCAGGTGGTCAACAAAACTAGAAAAAAGCCACTGTGTATAATCATTTGGATGAAAACAATCATATATTATAACTAGGAAAAAGGCACGTTGTGGAAATAAATACAACGGCCTCTAGAAAGAGACTCTGGGCAGGTGCTCTGGCCTTCGACACTCAGTGTCAATTTGCTGTGGTGACCTCAGCAGGGTATAATGACACTGAGTCCACCATTTTCTCCAGAGGAACTGATCTCTGCTACCTAAAGAACAGTTGTAATTTTGAGTGATCTCCAGCCCTCACCTGGAGATTGGCAACAATGGTTCCCCAGAAGGGAATGGTTGGTTTGGAGGGTGGAGTCTACGGCTTTGTACCTGTCTGAGGTCCCACGCCTCCTGAAACCTCACCCTCTCCAGGTTCCATCCCTCACATCTTCAGGAATTTCCCACCTGGGGTTGGCAACCCGATCTCCTTCCCAGCCAATCATCAACCTACCTTTATTTCCCCCTCACTCTTCAGCTTTCCACCCCTCAGACACCTGCAGCCTCTCCCGTGCTCTGAAGCCCTGACTGCTATGTCACATTGGCTGTCATATGGGGGCCACCTCAGCAGCATATAAGGATACAGAGCCCACCATTTTCTCCAGGGGAACTGATCTCTGCCATCTGAAAAGCAGTTGTAATTCTGAGTGATCTCCAGCCCTCACCTGGAGATTTGACAGATTTTACCTCAGGACAGCAACATGTTTAGAATGTTAGAGGCAAAAGCCAATCAAGTCGCATATGCAAACGACCTCTGTGTTCCAAGGCAGAGGCCAATGAGGCTGTATATGCAAATAACCTCTGTGTTATGACTGGCTATGGGGGGGAGGGAGATTCTGAGTGACCAGGGTGCCAACCAATTCCGGAGCGTGTGGAATGTTCTAGAGAAGTGCCACCACCATTCAGCTTTTATATATAAGGGAGATTGCATATGAGCCGTTCACCTGGAGAAAACAGCTGCTTTGGAAGTTGGACTGTATGACATTATGCCCCCAACCCTGCCGTCCTCAGGCGCCACCTCCAAAATCTCCAGGTATTTCCCAACCCAGAGCTGGCAACCCTATCATGCACCCATTGTTCTGTTCTCCGCTCTTCAACTTTTTCTTCTCTTCCATTTCCCTGCTTTCTTCCCTCCCTTTTACTTTCAGTCTCTCCCTCCTATCATGTTAAACTGACAGATACCTGTGGTTGCCTAGCAACTCCAAAGATAACCACCGAGATATCAGAATATCAGAGATCATGTGATTACCAGAACTCTCCCCCCAGGGGGGCTCATCTGTCCCTTTCTTTTGCCATTGTCTGCCAGTGGAGGAATACTTGGGCCAGTCACACTATTTCACCCAAGCCTACCACACGTTGTGAGGATAATATGGAGGAGAGGAGAATTATGTCAGCCACTTTGGATTCCCATTGGGGGGAAAGGCAAAATATAAATAAATAATTTTTCTTAAATCTCAGTAGTATTCTTCTGAGCAAAACTTTCTGAAGGTGCCAGGCTGCAAATGGTTAAGATCAGCAGCAGCCCATGCATGTGGATTCTCTGTTTTGACTCCCACCTTGTGGGGCAGCCTGCCTGAGGAGGTCAGGAGGCCTCCCACATCCCTATTATTCTGCAAAATGTGCAAAACAGGAGGGCATTTTTTATAAAGGGATTAGAAATATAGTATAATACAACAGTTCATGAGGGTTTAGAAGGGTTTAGAAGGGATTGAATCGGATTGCAGCCGACAAACAGTGCTTACTACACGCACCATCTTGCTTTTACTGCATCATCTTCTGTCACTGTAATCCACTTTCTACATTGTTCGTGGTATATCATGCCTTAAACAGTTTTTCTGTTTGCATTGTTTTCTAATGCTGTAATCCTAGTCCTACCGCATCATTGGATGTGGTATGCTGTCTGATTGAATTTTTTAAAATATTTTTATCCACCTTGAGACTCAGTAAGAAAGAAGAGCTACACAATACATAAATAAGCAATAAAAGTTAGACATTGCTTCTGTTATTTGGGAGGGTAACCCCTCCAATGTGGGTTAGGTTCTTTGTTTTTGTTTTTTTTAAGATGTCGTATCTTTCTCCAAGCCTGGGACTTCCCTTCAGTTTACAGACACGCACACCCCAATCTGTCTCTGGCCCCATTGTGTGGGGTTTTTTTGATCTACGCTCTAGGTCCTCATTCAGAATTAGAATATGTACAGTCACTTTTTTAATGCAAATAGGGCAATGCTTTGTGCGAATACAGCAGCATATTTTTACATGCACATACAGCTTTGGTACATGAGGACAGCACACTGGATTTTTGAGGGTATTTGCCCATATTGAGGCTGGATGCACCTAGAAAAATACATGCATTTCCTTACTCAGACAAAATGGTGACCACACATATATTGGGACAATTTCAGATAGCTCTTGCTGCGTGTGATGCACCAAAACTGAACGCCTGAAAAGGGCCCTGGATGTAGGATCGCCAGATCCTGGTTGGGAAATGGGGGCTCGGTAGGGTGGTATTTGGGGAGGTGAGGGAACTGATCTCTGTAGTCTGGAGATCAACTGTAATTCTGGGAGACCTCCAAGCCCCACCAGGAGGTTGGCAACCAAACCTGAATGTCTTGGGACAATGAGCTGTCCTCCCCCATTTAGCAGCACCCAGTGCTGGCAGAAGTGAAGCAAGTCAGTTTTTTTAAATGAGCCCCTAGTTTTGTGCCCTTGACCTGCAGAAATTAGCAGGTGATAAGGCTTGAGTTCCATGCTGTAAGCAAATAAAATCTATGGGACTTTTGAGTGTGCCTTCACACATATGGCTGTTATTAACTGAGCACGACTGCTGGCTTTGCTATTATTACATTCTGGTCTGGTTTAGATAAAAAGCTTTAAAATGTTTAACTAGGGGTTGCCAACCTCTATGTGTACTGGAGGATGGAAATTACAGCTGGCCTCTAGAGTACAGGCATCTGTTCCCCTGGAGCAAATGACAGCATCAGAGGGTAGACTCTATATCTATGGCATCACACCCCTCTCTCCACAAATTCCACCCTCCCTAGATACTGCCCCCAAATCTCCAGGAATTTCCCAAGACAGTGTTGGCAAACCTACTAGACTCACACAGTGTCAGAGCACAGAGTTACATTCTTCTAAGCTCACAGACTTTAGTGGATTTAGAAGGGTATAACTCTGTTTCTGATCGTACTATAGGTCTGAGATGTAGCATATTAGAACTCCTACTAGACAGGGAAGGTATTTCAACCGTAATATGTAGCAGTGTCTTCTTCTTCCAGTCGGTCAGCGATACACTGCTGATACGTATTTCCCAAACACAGGTATCATCAGAGACTGCTCGGTTTTACTACATACTGGGATTGCTTTCTTCTAAATAAAAAGGGAAAATCACATTCCCACGAGAAGCCAGTCAAAATAGCAACAGAGATCTCTGAGGTTGAAGCATTTAACTGTCAACTTAATGAATCACTTCATCATTAGGAAATTCCCAAGAGTATTAATTATTCTAGAGAAGCATCCCGGAGATCAACACAGCACTTAAAGAAGTTGAGAAGAGAAAGAAAAAAAGAGAACATTCTCTAACTGGAAGACAGATGCAAAAAGAGAGGGAGGGTATCCCTCCTTGCAGACATATCTCATGAGGAAATAAAAGTGGGGATGGGGGAGTGAAATAACCTACATGTTATATAATAAAACAAACCCAAATACACCGTAAGAATTAAGTGGCTACCAACCAGAGATTTCACAGAGCAGGATTTTTCAACTTCGTCCTCTTGCTGCAGCTTACTGAGCCCCTAAAATTTTGTTCCTGCGGGCCAGTAGACCCCCCCTCCTCTAGGAACAATATGGAGGAAGGAGAGAAACTGCAGTGGAGGGACAGGATTGGCATAAATCAGAGGGGAGCCCCCCTCATCTAAAAACAGAAATGCTTTTTAGTCGGAGGAACTGAGTGGTTGGCTACATGTCAATATATGTAACATCTGAATCAACAAGATTAAGCTAACTGAAAACGTTGTTGGGAAGTTTCCCTATTACAGAACAATTTCTGTGCCACTTCACTGATTGACAGAAGGCCAAGCCGTCAAGCTGGTTCAAGAGCTCTTCATCGCCAGCAAAGCTAGGGTAAGCCCCACTGCAGAGCTCAATACCGGTTTTAAAGACAATGCCGCTAAGAACAATTCAGGTTTGCTACAAATTTCCCTTTACAGTGACATCCAAACAACGTCCCTCTGAGTGTTATATAATATTATCTTGTGTATACATTTGCAATTCCAATAATGAAGGAAGGAGAAAAAGACCTACTCAGTCCTTGTAAAGCCAAATTCAAACTGACTGTGGGACAACACAGCAGGTTCTTCACTGGAGCTATCTAATTGGAAAGTGAGAGAGTTAGGATGGTTTCATTCAACAAACTCGAACATTGCAAGCTGTATGGAACGAAGATTCATTCCACAATGCCTGCCCTGCAATAGGGAGCACAGGCAAAAAGAGGTACTTCTGTGTTCAGAGTAATTAACTTGTGAAACTCATTATCACAAGATGTAGCGAGGATCACGAGTTTAGCTGACTTTGAAAGAGCATTAGACTTCGAGATAGAATTCAACGAGATCTGAACACACTGGAAAAGTGAACGGATGTGAATAAGATGCAATTCAACAAGGATAAGTGCTGAGTTCTACATCTAGGTAACAAAAATGAGAAGCACACATACTGGAGATGGGGGGGGCACACTTCCGAATAGCAGTGTGTGTGAACAAGATCCTGGCATACAGGTGGACTGTAAGCTAAATATGAGCAGTCAGTGTGATGCAGCCGAAAAAAAGGCTAATGTGGTCTTGGGGTATATCAGCAGAGGCATAACTTCCAAATCACAAGATGTCACAGTCCTGCTGTACAGCACATTGGTCAGGCCACACCTGGAATACTGTGTGCCATTCTGGAGGCTTCACTTCAAAAAGAATTTGGACAGAATGGAGTGGGTGCAGAGGAGGGTGATGACGATGATCAGGGGCCTAGAGACCAAGCCCTATGAGGAAAGGCTGAGGGACTTGGGAATAGACAGTCTAAAGAAGAGGAGGTTGAGGGGGATATGTTCTCTCTCTTGAAGTATTTGAAAGGGTCAAAAGAGGGTGGGAAGCTGTTCCTGTTATCAGCAGAGGATAGGACTCGCAATAATGGGTTTAAATTATGGGCGGAAAGATACCGGCTAGATATTAGGGTTGGGGTTTTTTTACAGTAAGAGTAGTTCAGCAGTGAAATTGGTTGCCTAGGGGGAGGGGTGAGCGCCCCCCCCCTCACTGGCAGTTTTCAAGCAGCAGCTGGATGAACACTTGTCAGGGATACTTTAGGCTGATCCTGCACTGAGCAGGGGGCTGGACTAGGTGGCCTGTATGGCCCCTTCCAACTGTACGATTATAAATTCATAAAGGGCAGACCCATTATTAGCTATTACCTACAATAACTACATGAAACCTCCACATCCAGAGCAGGAAGCCTCTGAATATGAATTCTAAGGGAGGAATTGGACTCTGTGCCTTGCTTACAGGCATTCCAGGGCGCACCTGTGTGGCCCCTGTATGAAACAGGATGCTGGACTAAACGGACCACTGGCCCAATCCAGCAGAGCTGCTCCTATGTTCTAAAGCAGAGGGGAAGTGATGGGCTTTCCATATGCCTTGCACAATCAACTGATCACTATTTTTCTCAGCTAACCATCCAGATGGCATGTTGGAAGAACCATATCAGGCGTTCCCCATTTTGTTTTGTAAAGTCTCTTACCCGGCATGTAAAGTCCTGATTCTGATTGGGACCATTTTCCCAATCTAAAACAGCCTGTTAAAGTACTACTTGCCTCATTGTGAAACCTTACATGTACTGAGAGAGTCCTGGCACAGAACTCCCAGTGTATTGTGTAGATGTGTATTGTGCTTCCTCCCTGGATTCTGGAATTGGCATGAAAAATGATACCTGGTGTCATTGTTGTGTCTACCCCCTTGTCCTTTTTTAATACTATGATTAGTGGCTTCAGAACTTACAAACTGGCGTTCAACGCAGTTCACGGACCGTTGCAACACATGGCCCCATATAAAAGAAAGATATTCTGTTGCAGCAAAGTTATGACTGCATTCAAAGTGGTAAACAGTTCAAAACCCCTGTAAATACTCAGAAGATACCTGTGCCAAAACAGAAAGAAAGAAGGGAGTGGGATAAACTCACTGCCTTCTTGCAAGTTTCGTGACTGAAAGTCTAAACAACTGAGGCAGAAGAAACTGTAATTCCTGCTCTTGTAAAGGTAAAGGTTCCCTTGCTCGAAAGCCAGTCGAGTCCGACTCTAGGGTTGCGGTGCTCATCTCCGTTTCAAAGCCGAAGAGCCAGCGCTGTCCGAAGACATTTCCGTGGTCATGTGGCTGGCATGAATAAACACCAAGGCGCACGGAACGCTGTTACCTTCCCACCGAAGTGGTACCTATTTATCTACTTGCAATTTCTTGCTTTCGAACTGCTAGGTTGGCAGGAGCTGGAACTAGAGACGGGAGCTCACTCCGCCATGCGGCACACTCGGGTCTCAAACTGCTGAACTACTGACCTTCCACAGCCTGCAGTTCAGCGTCTTAACCACTTGAGCCACCGCAGCTCTTGTACAAGAATGGGAAAAGGGAATTATTGTTACTATAGAGTGGAGGGAAATACCCCTGTACCTCAAGCATTGGCATGTAATGATGAGCATCTTAATTTCAAATAGTCAAATATTGTCAGATGTGTGCAGCAGCTGGTGCTTCCCAAATCATTTCAGTGACAATCAAATGTACCCCATGGGTCAAAACCACTTTGGCAGATGGAATTGCCTTCTCTCCCCCTCCTCTAGTTGCACAGCACAGGTGTTCATTATTAATGCAAGTGTGACAGACTGCACTTTTAAAAGCTCAGAAGTGCTGTATGAACAGCTGAAGGACTGGGAAGGCTTAATTCTTCACAGAGCCAGAGAGCCTTGAGTGACAGGCTGTTCTAAAGAATGTGATTGGTTAGCATCAGCTGAGCAGACAGTCTTGAGAGAGCTGCATACTGAGGAAAAAGTCAGTCAGATTTCTGCCTTGATGGAGGTGAGTTTAATTTCAGCCTTAGCTGAGAGCAGTTTAACACAGACAGAGAACTAGAGGAAAGTTGGCAAGGAAGTTTGGGAAGATAGGGGAAGACTCCTATTCAGGCCAAGGAAGGAGGATAAATCTTCTAGAGAGAGAAGGAATTTCCCTGCCCCATCTATACAGGATGACAGCTCTGAAGAGTGAAGAGATCCCTGGACTCTGGTGTGATTAGAAACTACCTTTAGAGACCTTAAAAGTCAGTTAAAAACTCAAGATGAGTACTGGTGTTTCAAGAGAAGCGGGTTGGGTACTGGAAGGAGTGTACCAGCCTTCTGGAAACCAAAAGAGTCAGAGAATACTCAAAGAAAATGTACTGGAATGGTTGGGAAAACACTGGAACAAAAGCCTCTCAACTGTGAATAGCATATGAAACCCTCATTAGCCTGAAACATAAGAACTAAAGTCTGTGCGTGTACTGGTTTTACCTCAGAGTTACCTATATTGAGTTACCTCAGAAATTTCAGCCCCTTATTTCACCTAACCTTTCCCCTCTATGATGAATAAAATCTTTTGTTAATTTTGAATTTCAAAACATCTCAAGTGCCATTTTCAGTGGTTTAAGTTAAAGGGCAATCCCAATGCTTCCCTCAGGTTCCAGGGCTGAGCAAAAAGCCAAAATATTAAGAACATAAGAAACATAAGAGACGCCAATGTTGGATCAGGCCAAACGCCCATCCAGTCCAACACTCTGTGTCACACAGTGGCCAGAAATACCAGTGCCTTCAGGACGTCCACCAGTGGAGACAGAGCATCACTTGCCCCAGAGCCCCTAGCTATACCTTGTGGCTAATAGCCACTGATGGACCTCTGCTCCATATGCTTATCTAATTCCCTTTTGAAGCCGTCCATGCTTGTAGCACCCACCACTTCCTGTGGCAGTGAATTCCATGTGTTAATCACTCTTTGGGTGAAGAAGTACTTCCTTTTATCCGTTCTAACCCGACCGCTCAGCAATTTCATGGAGTGCCCACGGGTTCTTGTATTGTGAGAAAGGGAGAAAAGTACCTCTTTCTTTACCTGCTCTTTCCCATGCATAATCTTATAAACCTCGATCATGTCACCCCTCAGTCGTCTTTTCTCCAAGCTAAAGAGCCCTAAGCGCTTTAACCTTTCCTCATAGGGAAAGTGTTCCAACCCTTTTATCATTTGAGTTGCCCTTTTCTGCACTTTTTCCAAAGCTATAATATCCTTTTTAAGGTGTGGTGCCCAGAACTGCACACAGTATTCCAAATGAGGTCTCACCATTGATTTATATAGGGGCATTATGATATTGGCTGATCTGTTTTCAATACCCTTCCTAATAATCCCCAGCATAGCATTGGCCTTCTTTATTGCAGTCACACACTGTCTCGACATTTTCTCAACTCCAAGATCTCTCTCTTGATCAGTCTCTGCCAGTTCAGACCCCATCAATGTGTATTTATATTTAGGATTCCTGAATTCTTCAGGAAAGAAGAAAACAGACACCTATGGCAGCTCAGTCACAAAAGGGAAAGAAAAATGGAGAGAAAATCTTGCCTCTGAGGGAGAGGGAGAGAAAGGGAAGGGGGTCATCATATTTGGTGGGAATGTGCCTTGAATGGTTTAATGCGAGTCAAAAGGACTTGCCAGAGTTCAGTTCTGTAACCTATTCAGAATGCAAAGACCATGTGAATAACATTGCCTCTGAGCATACACAGAGGCCGGGGTCCAACATACCTACGGGACTGCCTTTCCCCGTATATACCCCAGAGAGCACTACGGTCTGGGTCTCAATATCGGTTGACCCTCCCTGGCCCTAGGGAGGCCAGGCTAGCTGCTACTAAGGCCAGGGCCTAGTGGCGGCCCATACCTGGTGGAATGAGCTCCCAGAGGAGATCAGGGCCCTGCAGGACCTTTCACAGTTCTGCAGGGCCTGCAAGACGGAGCTCTTCCGCCAGGCATGTAACTGGGGGCCTCGGCCGCCTTAGTGCACAGTCCGTAATATTGACTGCCTCTTTTAGCAGCTGCCTCAAGAACAAGAAAAATAACATCCAAACACTTCTGTGGAATAACAGCGAAGCACTTTATTTGAAAATATCTCATTTGTTTATTTTAACTGCCGCCAGTACTTTGTAACATTTGTAATGCATTATTTTAATTGTTGTGTTTTAATTCTGTACTATTTATGCTTTTATTCTGTATTGTTGTATTGTTGTTGGAAGCCGCCCTGAGCCTGCTTTGCAGGGAGGCCGGGGTATAAATTTGATTATAAATAAATAAAATAAATAAATATTCATTCCTCAGCCACTTCACATGTCTAGGAAAGGCGTGATCATTTGACTGGGGCATGGTTCCTAAGCAGCCTTGATCACAGTCCATTTCATAGAAGGCATTTCTGAACAGTTCTATTAACATACTGATTCAACTGTGGCTCAGGAAATTCCCAGAGATTTGGGGACAGTGCCTGGAGAACATGGAGCCAGGGGAAGGGAGGGGAGGAAACTCAGCAAGGATGTGATGTCACTCTAGTACTTCCACTTCTTCACTCTGTGGTCTACCATAGAATTCTCCCTCAGGCAGTGTTCCCTCTAAGCTGAGTTAGTGTGAGCTAGCTCACAGTTTTTTAGCTTCCAGCTCACAGATTTTAGTCTTTGCTCAGGAAGGAAGACTCCAGAGCCAACTAATTTATGCAGTAGCCAAATTGCTTGCTCACAAATTTCATGCCAGTAGCTCACAGAGTAGAATTTTTGCTCACAAGATTCCACAGCTTAGAGGGAACATTGCCCTCAGGAGATGCCATTTCCCCCAGATGGAATAATATCTGTGGTCTGGAGATTAGCTGTAATTCCAAAAGAACTCCAGCTTGATAACCCTGGAGAGAGCTGAGCCACTATGGTGCCTCAGCACCCTCTCCATTGTGCTGACCCAAATAGTTGTTTGGATGGGTTGATCAGGGAACTGGCTCTGAATTTGCCCATAAAAAGCAGCTGTGGGGAGTGTCACTTGGATCAATGGCATGGCACTGGAGAAGGATGTATGTGTGTTAACCAACCTCCAGGCAGGGACTGGAGTTCCTGCAAAATTACAATATCTCTGTTCTACAAAGATCAGTTCCAATGGAGGAAATGGCAAGTTCAGAGGGTGGACTCCACAGCATCACGTTGAGTCCTTTTTCAGTCCCAAACTCCACCCTCCCTAGGCACTGCTAGGGTTACCAGTATACAGCCAGAAACCCCCAGGAGCAATTTGGGGGCAAAGACTAGGCTGCTGACATCACTTCCGGAGAAAACCAGAAGTGACACCATGGGGCACTCTCTATGGTAAAACCATAGATCTTTTTACAAATTCTACAATGTCCCATGAAGTCATGTCCAGTTTTTATTTATTTATTTAAAACATTTACTGGCTACCTTTCTTCATTGAGAAGGACTAGAAAAAGCATCAGAAATGAAGGTATTGGCTAAGTAGCCTGGAGGAAAATAATATGAAATAGAAGCTTAAAAAACAAAATGGTATCTTTTAAGTTTTAAATTGTAGTAACATGGATTTTAAAACTGTAACATGTCGAATTTATTGTATTTTGGTTGCTGCAAGCCACCCTGAGCCCTGCTTGGCAGGGAATGGAGTGGCATATAAGCCTAAATAAATAAATAAATGAACCTTAGGGCCTTCTCTTTTCCTGGCTACTCTGCTGCAACCAGTGAGTTACCTGTTGAAAACAGGAGATTTATACAGGGCTACAGTATCAAATAGCCTGTCTAGTACAATGTACCAGATAACTCAGGAGGCCCTTCATGCAGGAAATCAAATAGGTCCTACGATCTCAGATGAACTTGCAAAGAAAAATTATTATTTATAATAAGAAAACCATGTCACCAGCTAGAGAACATTTTTTCCCAGTTTTCACTGGTGGTTGACCATTTTCTGAACCTGGCTTCTTCTCCTCTCTCTGATCTCCCCATCCTTTTCTAAAATATGTCCATTCAACATTTTGCAAAGTTGTCCCTATTAATTAAACAAGCTGGTCAGAGATCTTGGGGTTGTTATGGCAGTCCACAGAGCTCTAGGGGATTATTTATTGCATTAAGAGTTTTGATGTGCTAATACTTCTGTGATTAGGTCACTGTCTACTTTCAAGTGACTAAAAATACTTCCATTGCTAACCCACCCCATCCATTATCAGTTTTGTATCAATAACCTTGGAACCAGGTTAGAAAAGAAAACTAAGCACATGAGAAAGAAATTTTCTTTGGGCTTTTCAGAAAGGAAGCTGCAAGTTACTACATGCTGTGATTTCTGAGCTGTATGTTTGGAGCAGGGATGCACCTAAACCCGTGAAAAATCTTGTGGCTGCTTGCACGCTAAAGTCCAACAAGCAACTTTGGAGCCCAAGAAACTGTTTTCTTTTTCTTAATTTGGGTTTGGGGTGCATGCGCATCAATTCAAACTGAACAGCACAGTCTATCAGTTCTGCCCTAGGCAGAAACTGTATGCTCACCTCTGGTTAGATTACCCATTGTGTGTTGGATATTCAGCCAACCAGCAAGATTTGTAGCATACTATGGCATGACTACCCTGACCTGGATGTCCCAGACTAGCCCAGTCTTCTCAGAACTTGGTAGCTAACCAAGGTCGACCCTGGTTACTATTTGGATGGGAGACCACTATGGAAGTCCAGGGTTGCTACACAGAGGCACAGAATGACAAACCATCTCTGAATGTCTGCAGCCTAGAAAACCCCATGGAGTCACCGTTAAGCTGGCTACAACTTGATAGCACTTTCTACCATCACCAAGGCATGACTGCACCTTCAGTGTACCTCTGCAACCTATACAGCAGGGGGATGTGATCACTGCAATGGTGCTGTCAACATCTGTATGTCAGAAGCAGCGCAGGTATTAGGTTATATAGCAGTATGCTTTTCTTAAACATGTACACCTGTGACCTAGGATAGTTCATTCTGCAACATCTCAGCACAACTACATATACACGTGAAGCCTAAGCATCAGCTACGGACTTGTGCACATCTCTGCATGTGCCAGACTTTTTTTTATATAAAGTCTCCGTGTCTGGAAAAACTAGAATCTTCCACTGGGGGGGGGTCTTCATTTCACCTGTCCAGCATCGACTTCTCAGGGACCAGAATGGAATCCTTCTTCATTGGCTGAGCCACAGCTTCTAGCTCACATGACACATTCCTCAATCCCCTATCCCCCACACAAAGCAGATCTTGGAAGCTGATGCCTCCTCGCCAGCCTTACCTCCATCCGCATAGGTCTCGGTGCCATAACCATCCTGAAGCCCGTTATTCCAGGTGCCTTCATACTTGGCTCCGCTGCTGACGTTCTGCCGTATCCCGTACCTTCCCTTGAAGCCGTGGGTCCACTCGCCTTTGTAAAGCCAGCGCCCTTTGGTCTCGATCCCCAAGCCGTGCCTCTTGCCCTGAGACCAATATCCCTCGTAGGTGTTGCCGCTGGGCCATGTGTAGACTCCCACCACTTCAAAGCCATAGTTCCAGGATCCGGAGTATTCACCCTGGCCCTTGGGGCCGGTGCAGATGCCATGCCCATGGGCCTTGCCCCCTTCCCAGCCCCCACAATATGCCCCTCCGTCATCAAAGTCAAACCTTCCGCCACTCATGGTGCCAGCAATCCACAAATCCCTACTCTTCTCTCTTCTGCCTTCCCTCTCCTTCCTATTTTAGCCAGATTGCTTCTCCATTAGGCGAAAGCTGAACACGCTGCAGCATAGTCAAGGGATTCCTAGCTACCTCCAGACTAAGGTGTTGAGCCCCCAACAGAGGATGGGACTGGGGAGGTAAGAAAGGGCAGGAAGGCAAAGATGCCCGTTTGCAGGGACGCAGAGGGAGGAAAGCCTGCCTAACACTAACCTGTGGGATCAGGAGACATGGGAAAGACCCTGAACTGGCCTTTGGGGGCAGGCTGGAGACGCTGGTGAACTTCCCTCTCAGCTGCAAGCCACTCGAGCCCACATCCCTTCCTCCAAACCATGCCCCGGGCAAAGCGCTGGGATGCTCATCTGCAAGGCACCAGACTCCGCATCCCTGCTGCCTCCTCCCAGTGCCCCAGCCTACACTGGGGAGGGAGGGGGGAGCAGCCGGCCCCTTTAAGAGCCTATGCACAAGGAAGTAAGGAAGAGCTGGGTGCCTTTCACCCCCCCTCCCCCCAGGTCTCCCCTCCTTCCCTCTCCCCTGGGCCACGGTGCCCTCCCAGACTGCTGCTGTGCCACCTTCCTTTAGAGTCCCATAAGCTCCGCACGTCTTCGGCTCTGCCCTCTGCAGCCCCCCCCCCTTCCCTCTTGCCTTCCACCACCTCCAGCAGAAAGGTCAACTGTGCCCTAACAAGGCCATCGGATCCCCAGTGCTGCTCCTAAAATAGACTCCCAGAGCCCGGCCCCTTTTCCAGGGCCCTTTTATGGAGGACTGAGAGAGCCCCCCCCCTACACACACACACACACACACACACGCTGTTGGACTGGGACCAAAAAAAGAAGGGGGAGAGAACGAGAGAGAGGGAGAAAGCAAGAGCCGGTTTTAAAAATAGCAAGCTGGAAAGCGTCCGGCGCGATCTTCGCCTGGGCTGTGGCTAGAAAGAAGTTCTGCTCGTAACGACAGAAAGGCGATCGGAGGTGGGGGGGGTGCGGGGGTGGGATCAGAGTACAGGAGAGAACAGTGTGCTTGTCCGGGGGGGGCGGGGAGTAAGAAGCGGGGCGTTGGTGGGATCGATCCTGAAAGGCCAGTTTTCTGAGAAGGTGGGGCCGGTTACTTCCCTTGGGAAGTACCTATAATTCGTTGAATAGCAGGCTCAGCCCGGGACTGTTTGGAGATCATTTTCTCAAGACAACACTGGTAGAACCATTTTTCTATAAAATATTGAACACTGAGAAAAGTGTCTGGGGACAAAGACCTGAGACAGCCAGCTAGAAAGCGCATCATGGGATAACCTTTGACCCGTGGCTTGGTGTTCACAGGGTTCAGGTGGGTCACCAGGATAGTCTGAAGCAGGAGAATAAAGTTTAAGTCCAGTGGGGCACCTTTAGGACCAACGAAGTTTAAGTCTGGCTATGCGCTTTGATGTGCCTGCACAGGGTTGTTGTCCATGGAAGGAAGGAGGAATCAGGCATATCGCTGAAGGGCTTTGGGGGAGGGGGGGGGAAGGTGCCGGAACTCTCAAGAGGGAAATGAAGTTTTCAATCTGTATACGGAAAACTCAGGAACTTTTAAACAGGTTAAAAAGAATTTTGTCAAAGAGGTTCCGGAACTCCGTTCTGGCGTGTTCCCCCAGAAAAAAAGCCCTTAGACTCCCTGGAGGAAAAGGCAGGATAAAAGTGAGATGATGCCATAAGCTAATGGCATTCTTTCCCAAGGCAGACACCCCACCCCACCCCCGCCAGGAATTAGTAGTGCTTTGAAGACTAGTTAGGTTGTAAGTCCTCAGTTCCTCCAAGATGGTCTGCGTTAGGGTGTACAGAACAGGGGAAACTCCCCCCCCCCCGCCATCAAGTCACAGCTGACTGGTGACGACCCTGTAGGGTTTTCAAGGCAAGAGGCATTCAGAGGTGGCTTGTCATCGCCTGCCTCCACAGAACAACCCTGGACTTCCCTCATGGTCTCCCACCCAATCACTGACCAGGGCTTACCCTGCTTAGCTTCCAAGATCTGAGGAGATCAAGCTGATCTGGGCTATCCAGGTCAGGGCATACACAGGAAGTTACATTTTTTTAAAAAAAAATCACCCTGTGTACATTCTGTACTCACTGTAGTCAAGACAGTTACAAACAGGTTTGGTTTTCATGTCCAGCAATGTGGTGCTTAAGAGCTGTGACTCCAGTCGCTCCATTGGAAGCAGTCTTAGGTCTACTCCACCCCAGGCCACAGGTTGGCATCAGTAGAAAAGAGCAAGAGTCCAGTAGCACCTTAAAGACTAACAAAATTTGTGGCAGAGTATGAGCTTTTGTGAGTCACTGCTCACTTCTTCAGATATAGTGAGCAGTGACTCATGAAAGCTCCTACCTTGTCACAAATTTTGTTAGTCTTTAAGGTGCGACTGGACTCTTACTCGTTTCTACATCTTAACATCAGACCCTTTACAATGGCACCAGTATGGCATCCATATTGGTTTACAAGAACTGTGCTATGGAACTGTTCTACTGGCTCTTAAGGGGCCCTTTCATCCCCTACTTCCCTAAGCAGAACTAGAGCAGCTCCCGGAACCAGAAACATCTTCTAAGAAGAGGGGTGGGGGAATCAGAAAAGCAGGGACAAGCCCAGCTTCCTCATTTAATCTTTCTTCTCCTTCAGTCACACCTGTCTCTTGTCATGCAGCAAGAGAAGGCAGGAAGGCAAAAGATGCGATATTTCCTGAGCATGGTATTAAAAGGAACAGGTGCACATTATGCAGGAACAAAGACAAACAGGGAGCTAATCTGTGTGACTTCTGACACATTATGCAGCCATTACAAATCATTAAAGTGCCAGAAATTTTCCAAGTTATCTCTGGCCCCAATAACTCCCGCCTGAATGGGGAAAAAATCTTTGCCACTTTTGGAGTGCATGGCCATAACAAATACACTTGCAGAAGAATAAAATAGTAAGAGTCCCAAACATGTAATTACCAGGTTTAGAACTATCAATCAGTCACCACAATCCCTTTCATGATTACCCTTCAAGTCATATCACGTTTCCTCTTGCAGAGTCGCTGTTGAAAAGGCATCCCCTAGATTGTCAGGAGAAAGCCAGGTCTTCTCACAGATCTGGAAAGCCTCCGCCATGCTGCAAGAGAGGGTTTCACCACCTTTCTAGCAGAGAGGCTGTGCACTTTCCTCTCTGCTATAGGCACCGAGTGCCAACTCTGTGTGTACAGATTCCAGGGTATTAGGGAAAATAAAAGCAGTGTATGATGAGAATCTAAGAACATAAGAAGCGCCTGCTGGATCAGACCAGGGGTCCATCTAGTACAGCAACCAGTTTCACATAACAGCCACCCAGTTACGCTAGAGGGATAAACAGCATAGAGGCCAAGGGCTTCTCCGGGTATTACTTGGCTAGTACCACACCAAGTGGGGCTGATTAGATGTGTTACCTACACAAGAGTGAATCTTCTGAAGTGAGTTTCTCTATTGGCTTGGCTGTCCCAAGCACTGAGTAAACAGACAAAGCAACAAAAAGATGCTGCCTTGAAGCAACACAGATTTTTATTTGTCTCCGAGTCTGCTAGACAAATGTTTTTAAAAGATAGTCACACGTCTCATTTTTACGTTGCACCACCTGTACCAAGCCCTTTTTTCAACTAGCGCTTTTTTAGAAAGTTGCAAACACCAACATACATGCTGATACTGTCCTTTCAGGTCAAGCTCACCACAGTACTGTCTGAGTTGTAATGGGCCCAGCATATTGCTGTACCAAGCAGCTTTATAGTGGTCTGATTAGGAGGCTGGAAGTTTGGCCGTTGTCTTGGTCAGACCATTATCTATTGAAGGCGCAGTTGAGATTGCAGCTTCCCCTGCAAGGGTGGTGGACCAGTGCTCAGGTAGGCCTCAGCTCAATAATTTACCAGGGAGCTGGCGGAACAAGGAAGCAGATTGGGAGAGGACTAGAGCAGAAGGCTCAGGATGAATCAAAGCGCTCCACAAAGCCCATTTGCAGGCCTGCGTAGTGGCAGTGGAGACCAAGGGTTTTTTCTGCCACCACTGTGTCAGCAGAATCTCATCCTGCTCAGTTGTTTGAAGCGGTTCATGAGTTGCTAACACTCAAATCCATCCTCATCAGTGATATTAATTTGGCCCCGCCTGTAGTGTTTTTGCAAAGTTGTTTGCTGCCAATACCTCTCTTTCATTTTGACTTGGAGTCCAAATTGAGAGTAGATTCAGAACCTGAGTAATCAGACGTACCTGCTGATCCTTTTATTATAGGTGATTCAGATTGATCCCGGCCATAGTCCTTTGGAGAGAGCCACCACTTGTGCTCTTGACCTGTGCCCATCCTGCTTTTTAAAAAACTTTGCCAGGAAAAGCCTCTCTGACCGGGGGGGGGGGGGGGCACTTTGGGGGATAAAACAATGCAGCAATCTGACCTCTGTTTAAAAACCCTGCAGTAGCTAAGGATGAGGTGGCCAATTATAGGCCAGTGTCCAGTTTCCCTTTGCCAGGGTGCCCTCTAGAGAACCACAGGGTTCTATTCTCCCATCTCTGTTCTTCACATTTGAAGCCTTTGAATAAAATCATGTGGACTTCTGAAGTTGGATTGCATCTATATGCAAATGACACCCAACTGTATATTACCCAAGCTTTCATTTCAGATGTGTCCATCCTGGCTAAAGCAGAGCAAGCGGAATCCAGACAAAACAGACACAATGCTGGCCAGGAACACTGTTTTATAGGGACAGCAGTGGAGTGGCATTTGCAGAGCAGGTTAAGAACTTGGGGCGGGGAGATCATGGACCCAACCTTGCTGCTTGAAAAGCAGAGTGGAATATTGGACAAGAGCACCTTCTGTCATTTGCATCTGACTCCGCTATTCTGGCCACACTGATCCATGCTTTTTTTTTTGTAACATTACTGCCATTGTGCTCTATGTTGGGCTGCCCTAGAAGACAACCTGGAAACTTAAGGTGGTTCTTAATGCCACAGCCCAATTGCTGTCATCAGGGAATAACCAGCAGGAACATGGCTTGCCTGTCTTAAAACAGCTACACTGCCTGCCAGTTTGCTTTCAAGTTGAGCTGTTAGTTACCACCCTTAGATATGTGGGCCCCAGGCCCTGAAAGGCTTTAAAGGACATGCTCTGATAAATCACAGTGTGCCAAATACAGTCTTCAAGATGCCACCTACTGGCTGTTCCCCCACTTAAGGCTCCCCCGCTTATCTGACATCTTCCAGAGCCTGTGCCTTCTCAACTGATGCTCCCAGGGTTTTTGGGGAGTGCCAGTTAGACCTTTGGAAGTGCAAGTGTGCCTTGGGTGGAGGGGGTTTATTTTGCTGCTTTTAATTATGATTTGTAAGCTGCTTTGGAGCCACAAGGAAAAGCGGGATATAAATATTTTAATAAGTAAATAAATGTGTACTAAAGAACTTGCTTCCTTGCTTCCAGAATTACTGGAAAGCCAGTTAAAATGAGTTCTGAATGGAAACTGTATGAAGAGGCACACAACCCAAATTCCTTCATGCAGTAGTTGAAGTGGTATTTCTCCTTACCTATACAGAGCATGGCTGACACCTAGTGGCAACATAAATTACTTAAGCTTCTGTCTATGTTCTCATTAGCGAACCCAAAATTTACATTTCCTGTTTGTTATTAACTCATTTCACAGGATTCCTTGCCCTATAAAGTTCTTGTTCAAACCTATTTTACGAGGCATATAAAGCAATGCAAAGAGGAGAGGGAGAGAAAAGGCAACCCCGTTTTTCCCTTTAAGGGATGGAGGATTATACTCCAAAGCAACACCCTATTTGATGAACACTAGAGAAGACCCAAACAGGAAGCAAGATCAGCTCAGAAGAAACTGGATTTTATCAGCTATAAGTCATTTCCATAATTTAATAGCCAATGGAGAACTGTACAGAAGCTGTGAACAATCCCTGGAAAGTTAACAAAGGCAAGATATGTCCTTCAGCTCATAGAGAGGGCTTTGGTTTCTCCCTGGACTGCCGAGTCAGTTCCATAAATGCATATTTTCACCATTCTAGTCATTTATCCAAGCTGTACTTTCATTAAGCGCACACTCTATATGCATGTCCTGACCTTGCTTCTTGCTTTTCCAGCCATCTGGTCTGGATTTGTGGCTACTACATGGAAAACCAAAAGGCTGGATGCAATGCGGAGGTGTCTTTATTATGAGCACAGACAGCAGATGCTTCTCAGATGGAACATGACCAAGGGCAGATACCAAAAGCCCTTTCTGCATTACAGCCCACAGCTGTCAGGTGTACATCATTTCTGCCATGTGGGACATTTTCTTTGGGATATGTAGGAAATACTCCATGTACCCTGAAAGGTCTTCAATAGTCACATCATCCACGTTAGCCCTGGCTTGCTCGGAACAAGACCTAAGAGAGCTGGAGGGAGTTCTTGAGGGTAGAACCTGGGAGTTGTCCTGCATGTGCGTCGTCCTTTCAGGTGCTGACGGAAGAGAGTTGTGTAGGTCAGGAAATGTGTAGACTTTCATGTCCTGCCATTGCTGACACTGGCAGGTCTTGTCGGTGCATGCACAGAGATTGCCTTTGCTTCCCTTGGAGAGAGACTGGAAATCGGCGAGATCTGTGGCTTTTAGAATGGCTGTGGGAAGAGAAACAGCGCCACCTTCAGGTTTGTTCTTCAGCATCTCTACGGTGGATGCCGCAGACTGCTCAGCACCGTTCTGCCTGGGATCAGCATTACTAAGAAGATAGCTGGATTGTTCAACCTTTGAGAATTCTTTTGGAGCTGGCATATCAGCACCAGGGCTACTTTCAGAGGGGTTGGTGGAATTCTTGGATGCTGGCTGGCTGCAGGAAGACGTCTGGGTACTGCAGTGAATGAACTTTGGAGGATGGAGTATTGGAGATTTTGACCGCCGCCGCCGTGTTCTTGCAGTTCCTCTCAAGGGCTTCCTCAAACAACTGAAAAATGAAGCAAAATTAATTGTTCCATCTGCACAGCTGACCATTAAGTCATTCTGTCCTGTGACTCTGCAACTTTTCTGATAGTTCAGAAAATATCATTCCTTTCCTATACACTGAATGGGAAAAGACTTTCTCCACACAATTGAGGTCGTATAGGTTACCCTTGCTCGAAAGCCAGTTGAATCCGACTCTAGGGTGCGGTGCTCATCTCCGTTTCCAAGCTGAAGAGCCAGTGCTGTCCGAAGACATTTCCATGGTCATGTGGCCAGCATGACTAGATGCCGAGGCGCACGGAACACTGTTACTTTCTCACTGAAGTGGTACCTATTTATCTACTTGCAATTTCTTGCTTTCGAACGGCTAGGTTGGCAGGAGCTGGGATCAGAGACGGGCGCTCACTCCATCATGCGGCACTTAAGTCTCAAAAACTGCTGAACTACCGACCTTCCGGTCTGCAGTTCAGTGTCTTAACCACTTGAGACACCGCAGCCCCCATTGAGGTCATATACTAAAGAGCAAAGATTTGAAATGTATTATCTAGAGTCTTATTGTGATGCTTTAATGTTCTCTGCATTATAATGCGTATTTTGGAACTAATATACACAGCACATTTTAAGCCTCCTAGGACTCTTTGAGCTAGTATACTAAAGACCTGCTTCCCCTCTCCTCTCCCTTATTTAAAAAGAAAGATGACAGAACGGATTCAACACAGGGATTTTTAAAGTAGAAAATATATAGTAGCATGAGTGCTTTTCACAGCTAATCTGAGATGGATTTCTTTCTTTTTCTCTCTACAGACACATTAAAAACAAAGCAAAAGTATGAAAGACAACAGAAATACCCTGAAAGCCCCCTTGAAGCAAGCAACTGCCATAAACAAGGGTCCATAACATGGACAGACATTCAAACTGTGTGCATGGCAGAGGAACTAGAATGGCGAGATCAGCTTACCAACAGCACAACTGCTTCTGTCCAGGCAACCTGGACACTGAAAGACTATAGTACAGTAGAAGTGTCCTACAGACATTAGGCTCTGCGCACGAAGGCCTCCATGCAAACATTGAATTGAACTTTACTATGACAGAATGACCCTAATTCTCCTGTGTCCCCCCCCCCCCCCCCCCCGCGGGGGGGGGAAACCACGACACCGCACGCGG
>NW_015174320.1:231956-266769 GCF_001447785.1 Gekko japonicus | reverse complement strand
TGCTGATGCAGAACACTTATTGTTAGGTGCCAAAGGGGGGTGGGGTTACAGTTACAGCTGATCCTCCACCACCTTCAGTAGTAGGACTCCATCACAACACAGCATAGGCCTATTACCTCCACCTATTCTGAAGCACTAAGGTGTTGCCTAAGGAGCAGTGCCATGCTATGGTGCAGGCAAGATCTGCCTCCACTCTCAAGCACCACCTTTTTGCCAACAGAAGTGTGCGGGCCAGCTCTTTATTTTAAGAGAAGGGGATGGCTACAGATCACTTGGGATGCAAGACAGTGACAATTTGCCTTGTCCTGCGTCTCAGGCACAAGATCAAGCATCAGCTGCATTGGTACCAGTCGTTACTTGAGCTGCTGTAAAGGACCAGGGCCTTTGGCAGAACATGCCACATTTGATGCAGTTCCATTAGCCTAGCTCAAGCTCCCATCTTACCAGTGCCAGCTCTCTTTAGATGCACCCACGTTCTTTGGTTTTGTTTCATCTGTAGTTCTTGCAAGCGATCTCAGAGGTGTCAACTCATTCACAGGCAGAGTAGCAGTGGATCTAAAATGAGGAAAAAATAGATTTTTCACACTAATTTAGCAGACCAGAACTCCATATAGACCTGTAATGGCAGCTTAAACCCCCAAATTAGTATCATTTTCAAAAACACACTAACCCAGAGATACACAGAAACATTCAGCACAACAATTCAGCTTAATTCTTCTTTTCCATCAATTAAGGGTAGCAACAATGGCTTAAGAACGTACCAATAATTAAAGGATGTTAGGCGAGAGGAGGCAGCTTTCCTGTGATTACTGGACTTCTGTTGTGTGAACAAAGTCCATCATTATCACATTTAATGAAGAAGCGGGCCTCTGTTATTACTAAAGCAGCAAACCCTGGACACTTACAGGCAAGGCAGAAGTTTCTGCGTTTTGGGGAGCTTCTCAAATACACACAAAAATATAATTTTGTAAACAGAAGGGGGGAAAGAGAAACGTCCTAACGAAGACTTAGCAAGCTCCAGGAGGCATAGAACACTGGGAACTGCTGAGTATTTTAAAGGAAGAAAAACAGACGAAGAAGAGCTCAATTCCGCAAGCTTATGGAATCCTGGAAAGGGAGATTTCAGTACAGTGAGGAAACTACAAAATCACTTATTCCCCTCCTCCCCACAATTCCTCACGAGCTCCCAAGCTTGTGTCTCAAGAGCAGCAATCTTACACTTTTCTTAAAGAGAAAACTGCCAGGGAATTGTATCTTATCCCAGCTTTACATTCATCCTTTTTGATTTCTTGGTTTTCTGAACTTGTGACAAATCATTCCTTTTTCTCTCCCGTTTTCTTCACAGCACTGTGTGTTATGTGCTGCCAAGTCACTTCTGACTTATGGCAACCCTATGAATTAATAGCTTCCAAAATGCCAAGTCACTTACAGCCATTCTCAGGTCTTGCAAACTGAGGGCCGTGGCTTCTTTGATTGAGTCAATCCATCTCTTTTTGGGTCTTCCTCTTTTCCTACTGCCTTCAACTTTTCCTAGCATGACTGCCTTTTTCATAGCACCAAGAGGGCTGTAAGAAATAAAACATTAAAGGTAACAGCTACAGAAACTACATAGGAAGCATGACACAGCATTATGGAGTGGGAGGACTGAGTCATTATTGTGACCACGAGAATGAGACTCGCCAGGAATTTCTGACGCAGCCTACAGTTGCCGTTTGTCAAGCAGCTGGAATTTTTTTTTGTTGCTGCTGTGTGTTCATGACATTTACAGTGTGTGATCGCAGAAACCTTGGGGCTCCGATGGAAGCACACCAGAGGGGTCCTCGATGAGAAAGTGGCAGACATGCTTCTTTGCAGTGTAGCTTGTCCAGCCTCTCTCCCGGCCCCCTGTAAGTGCAACTGTGGAGTCTGTTCTAGCATACATTCTCAGTTAATGGAGGGCACTGGTGAAGCTGAGTAGGCCTGGTTAGCATTGTGTGTGGCCTAACACACTCTTATTAGAATATGCAACGGTAGTTTCCTGGCAGACATTAATTTGGAAAGGTTTCCTTGAAAATCACTGTAGGACAGCACGGGAAAAAACTATTCAACAAGTCAATAATGCTTCCTACTTTTATGTGTTTTGTTGACATATATCACATTGCTGTGAGCTGTTTTACTAGAAATTACCAGTGCCTTGGCCAAACCTAGCCCCACCCCCACCACCTCCCTTACAACCTGCGTACCGTTAGTAAATAGTCTACAGATTAAAGAATGGCTAAAATTAATACCATCCCAATACATAGTAGAAGGATGAATGCATCTCCACCAAGTGGCTGAAAATTATCACTAACACTGTCATGTGCTACTGCAAGCTCTCGGGCACCTGAACTGATCACTGATAGACAGGATACAAAAGAAACCACTGGCTTGATCCAATCAGGTGGCTGCCTTGAAACAGGACCAGACTCAACACCAAACCAACTGACTTCTGTCAATAATGAGTCATGGCCAATCTAGGATGGCATGAACCAACAAGGCAGAAGCGCTCCATTCCAATACAACTGAGACAGCTATGGTTAAGGGAAAAACAGTATGAGCTGAACTAAGTTATACAAGATGAAATAAGGATGCTGCTTAGTAGTTTGCAAGACCTGAGCAAGGCTGTTAATGATAAGACATTTTGGTGGTCATTAATTTATAGGGTTCTGGTAAGTCTGAAGCAACTTGATGGCACATAACAGGCACACACTTGGCGGTTTAGCACCAGAGAACAGCTTCTGACAGGGACCAATATACTCTTCACTCCCACATGAAGAATAAAAGCAATTATCTTAGAGGTGCACGAAATACCATGGCTGAGAATTTGGACTTCTTTAGTCTTTCAGACATGCACTTATTTCTCGATGAAAGAACTCAGACATCTGCAGTTATTTCCTTGGCCTTCAATTCAGCCATCATGTCAAACCACAGTTAATCATTTTTACACTCAAAATGGCTTAGAGCTGTTTGCCTGCTTTCATTTCCACACTTATGTTAATAAAGTTAATATACTTCACAAGCTCATCCCCACCTCCAGGATGCAAAAATTCCTTGGGGAAGGCTGTAATTACACCAATCCAAGTGAATACAAACCAGGATTTCCAATTCTGGTTTGCCAATGAATTGCAAGCGGTGATCTGTCAAGTCAGATATCATAGCTTAATTAAGCTTTGGTGTTTTAAACCACAGCTGGCTGGATATCTCAAGCATTAAAAAAAAAACACAAACACCCCTTCTAAATTCTATGCATAGAAGAATTTTGTACTATGTTTATATTGTTCGCAAAGAAGTTAAGAGTCCCTCACAAGCTGCTGCAGCATAGTAACTAAGAACATACCAGGATATCCAGGAAATCCTCAGTTCAAATTGCACCACTATTATTTCAACATCATCTCTATCTCTGTAATATGGTCTACTTTACAAGAGGGTAGAAAATGCCAAGTCAGCGCACATGAACCACACTGAACACTCAAAAAGCGCTGTATAAATGCTTTTTACAAATTAAAAAGCAGGGGCCATATAGCAGAAAGTATGACAGAAGGAAGCTACATATCCAAGGTCAATGGAGTAAGGAGTTTCCAAATGTTTAGCAATTATTCATCATACATATTCTCCCCTTGGCCAAGACAGCTAAAAACTTATTTAAAAAATGAACTGAATTACATGCAAAGCCAGATCTGTTCCTGGTTCTATACTGGGCAGTAAAAAAAATGGACACGAGTTCTATTTTTAAAATTTCATTGCGTTCTTGCTTACCCTTCTGCATCAACTTTTAGCTTTTTGAAAGCTGCTTGCAGATTCTCCTCGATCTCCAACATTGCTGGAGAGCAATCCACTGCTCTTTTTCTCTGCAGGCTGAAGAGAGAAAATAACCACATGAGAATAAAATGGAGGCAACTGACTAGGTATGAATCCATTCCATAATTCACTAATGAAAGTGACCTAAACTGAAAGATTATCTGGACACTTAACCAAATGTTAAAAGAGTAAATAGCAATTGTGTGGAACCTTCAATTAAAATAATAAGCAGTTCCACTTCTTTTGGAGAGAAGAAAGCTATATGAAGGATTACAAGCCTAGAAGCAACAGCTAACGGTGTTAAAAACATATTTTGCTGCTTCTGGAAGAAAGGTACATCTAGGACAAACTTCATACACTAGTACTTGAAAGACTCCTTCGTTATTACTAAATTTATTCAGGAAAAGCAGGTCTGTGTGTAATCTGTTAATTCCACACACCTGAGCCATAATATATAACAACCAGTATCTTTATCAGTTTTCCATGATGGTGTATGTGTATGTGGAAAAGCAGGAATAAAGAATAAAACCAATTCATTTTTAAGTTTCAATCAACAATTCAGAAAGAGACACTAGAGGAATTCTGCAGCATGAAACATTTTTCATTCAGCAATCATCTGCTGAAATTTAAGGGGCTCTGAAAGTTTATTGCTCTCATGTAACAGGGTTTCACTACTTCCTTACCTCCAAATTTAAGCTGTAAAATAAACAGTACAGAGGGGCATTTATGCAATTTTGATATCTCAGGTGTCTTCTACCAAGCTCTAAAGGTTTGAGGTTCCAGCTTCCCCAACAATCCAATCCTGTGTGTCTACTCTGAATCAAGTCTCACTAAGTTCAATATGATTTACTTCTAAGTACATGCACCCAATGTTATTCAGGTTGAAGTGTATGGAGTCCAACTATCACAAGGCTGTTTACTTGGTACACTCTAGCTTGTCAGTATTGTTCCCACTTCTGACTGAGTATGGGACCCCCTCATGACTGAATGCTCCTCTACATAGAAATATAATAAATAAATAACTTAATCCCTCTACACAGAAAACTACCATACCAAGAAGGATATGTTAAGAGGACCAGACTTGCAACATGATCATTCTGCTGTAAACCATACCAAATTCAATAGGCCTTATTCTCAAGAAAGCATTCATGGTTCCAGGGTCTCACTGAATGCAGGCAGACTTACTTCACAGTAAATATGCATAAGATTGCCAAGGAAGACAGCTACAATATAAACACAGTGACCTAAAACTGCTTTGTCCCAAATTATAGCCACTATAAGCATGCCTCTACTGTTCTAAATACACAACAATTACTACTGAAAATAGCTATTAAACCTTTCAAAGAGTAAAAAATAGTTTGACTTTACTAAGCTGAATGTACTCCAAAAAGGAAAGGAGAGATTTTAAGAGTCTGTAGGGCTCAAGTTGACAAGGAAAAGAGCAAGTAGAAAAACTGCTAGAAAAGTGCTCACTTGGACGCAACTCCCTCCCTGCTCCTCTCAGCTGATGTTTGCTGGCTCTGAAATGATTTAATCCGGTAGGTTTCTTACTTGGCTTGCTTGTTGGATGTCATTATGACACATCTTGAAGGATGGATGTGTCACAATGTGCTTGATGTACACACCAAGTGTTGAATCAGGCAACGAGGAAAACCCAAAAGGAAGCAGCACCTACAACAGCTTCCTGTGCTTGCTCACCTATCAAGCAAATGGATGAAAGCAGGTACAAGAGAACAGCCTGTCTTTACAGAAAATATTGAATTCACAATGCCAAAACTTACAGCCAAGCTACTTTAACTTACCTCTCATAATGCAAATATAGAGGATCTGTTTATAACATAACTCAAGAACTAGGGATAGCAGAAATGTGCTATAACAGCATACCTCATAATGCAAATATAGAGGATCTGTTTACAGAGGATCTGTTTATAACATAACAAGAACTAGGGATAGCAGAAATGTGCTGTAACAGCATATAGTGCAGCAGTCTGCAACTATCTCTTGCTTTAGTGTTGGGTATATTTGCAATGTTGGTTGTAGAAAAGGAACTTCTCTCTCCTTGAAAGACTACTTCAGATACAATTCCTTATTCATATAATTCCTTCTTTCATGGTTGTGATTTGGCACAATTTGGCCAATACCCCAACAATAGTTCAGAATCCAAACTGTAGTGTGAACTTCCAAATATACAACAGAGAAACCAAGGGGGACTCAAGCTGCTCAGATCTGCTCTCATTTCTGTTTGGGTTGTTGTTGTTCAGTCGCACAGTCGAGTCCGACTCTTCGCAACTTTGGGAGGGGGCTTGAAAGTCAGAGTAACAAGCTTGGCTCTCATCGAGTCCCCTATCTCACTGGCTTACCTTACAGGGCTGTTGTAAAGATTACAGGGTCAATGTAAGTGAAGCTTTTCAAACACTACTGAATATGGTAAGAGCATTCAAAAGCACAATATATTTGTTAGCATGTAGTAGTTCTCACAATCCTAACAAGTATGTTCCAATTTGTAGGCTATAATGGGAACCCCGCAAAGCACTTCAGTCGCTTTTTTAGAACAGGCAACAGGTATAAAGCCAAATTATATCCTTACACCTGCTGTATTCAACTTCTTTTGCTGTCAGAGAATATATTCCCTCAAGTGTGCTTAAGGGAGCAAATATATCTTTCTTCATCTTTCAGTTAACTAACACCAGAACTTAATCCAAGCAGTACAGTCATGTTTCTTTCAAAATTATTTTGAGTCTTCTGGGGCCAATCTGGTCAGATTTGAGGATTCAGATTTCTGACCACTACTCATCATTATACAGCCTTACCAAACAGTAATAAAACTGCATTACGATGTGCTATGTTTACGTCGTTACTTTCCACCAAGAACAGTTCTGCTGAAGCCAAGAGGTGGGGAAACTTAGTCAGATTTCCCCCCATGCCAGCTTCATGCTTTTGAAGATCTTTTCACTCTCTTTTTATGAATGCCACTCCCCTTAAGTCAGTTCAAAATAAATTTCTTCCCTAGCTGCTGAAGGGTCAGTATTTCAAAGGATCAAATTTTCACAAGTAAGTGACACTTGTTGGCATGTTTAAGCTGATCACCAATGCTTTGCCAATCAGCAATTTACAGTCTTCTGGGGCCAATCTGGTCATATTTGAGGATTCAGATTTCTGACCACTACTCATCATTATACAGCCTTACCAAACAGTAATAAAACTGCATTACGATGTGCTATGTTTACGTCGTTACTTTCCACCAAGAACAGTTCTGCTGAAGCCAAGAGGTGGGGAAACTTAGTCAGATTTCCCCCCATGCCAGCTTCATGCTTTTGAAGATCTTTTCACTCTCTTTTTATGAATGCCACTCCCCTTAAGTCAGTTCAAAATAAATTTCTTCCCTAGCTGCTCAAGGGTCAGTATTTCAAAGGATCAATTTTTCACAAGTAAGTGACCCTTGTTGGTATTTGTTTAAGCTGATCACCAATGCTTTGGCAATCAGCAATTTAGCCATTTACCTTCCCAGTCTCTGGGAAGGTGGCATATACATTATTTGAATGAACAAACCCAGGACTGTCCTTGCAAAGCTTCTATGTTGTTGTAAACTGTTACTCTCTGAACACCCAATTCTGACAGAAATCTCCTCTAGACTTGGAAGAACAGAATAACTACCATCCAGTCTCAAACATAGCATTCTTGAGCAAGGTGATGGAGCAAGTGGTGTCTAGTCAACTTCAGCAATTCTTGAATGAAGCAGACTGTTTAGATCCACTGCAATCTGGTTACAGGCCTGATTAGGGGCCTGAAATGGCCTTGGTCATCCTGGCAGATGACCTGAGCCATGAGATGGACAGGACGAGTATAGTCCTGTTAATTTTCTTGAATTTCTCTGCAGCTTTCAATATCATCAATCATGGTATCCTTCTGGACCACCTTTTGGGGTTGGGACTGGGAATTAGTATTCTGCGGTGGTTTTGGTCCTACCTCTAAGGCTGGTTTCAGAGTGTGGTGCTGGGAGACTGCTGCTCTACACCTTGGCCTCTGGGTATGGGTTCTTTAACACAGGACCAAGGAAACCTTTAAAATATACACGCAACCTGAATCAGTATCTTGTCCATCATGCTTTTCAGTTTCCATGTAAAGCCATTGGGAGAGGTAATCTAGAGATCTGGACTGAGTTGCCACCAATAAGTGAAAGACACTCAGCCTTATCTTGTACTTCCAGAAGACCCTAGGGAGGCTGTGGAAATCATAAAAAGCTGCCTGGAGGCAGTTTTGGAATGGATGAAGGCTAACAAACTGAAACTTAATCCCAACAAAATAGAGGTGCTACTGGTAGGGGATGGTTTGACTCAGGAAATGGGATATCTCCTGTTCTGAAAGAGGTTGCAGTCCCTCTAAGAAAGCAGGTTTAGAGCTTAGGGATGCCCCCGAACCTGGGCCTTCTGTTGGATAAGCAGGTGGAAGTGGCAGCCAGGGGTACCTTCCAACAGCTTTAGCCCTTCCCGGGCAGGAAAGATTTCCCCACTGTGCTGCATACCCTGATATATCTGAATTAGATTACTGCAATGCACTCTGAGTGAGGCTGCCCTTGAAGACTATCTGGGAGCTACAGCTGGTACAGAATGCTGCAGCCAGAATGCTAACGGGGGTAGGTTGCAGGGACCATATCACTCCAATCTCATTCCATCAACACTGGCCACAAATTTGCCTCTGGGCCCAATTCGATGCTGATATCGACCTTTAAAAGCCATATATGGCTTCGGACCAGTATATTTTAAGGACTGCCTTCGCCACGTGAACCTTCCCATCCACTCTGGTCATCTTCAGAAGTTCCGCTTCAGGTGCCTCCATCATCTGAGGCTGGATGGGTGGCAACCTGAGAAAGGGCCTTCTTGGTCAAGGCAGCAAAACTTTGGAACTCTCTCCCCAGGGAGATCACTTTGTCTTCCCCTATCATCTTCTGCCAACAGGTGAAGACTTTGTTTTGTTAGGCAAATCCACAGTGCCTGTTATTGGCCCTTCTCTTTGGCTGTGGTATATATGTTTATATTGAATTATTTAAATATATTTTCTTCTGTGGTGAGGCTGCAAAGATACATTTCACCGATTGCATCTGAAGAAGTGTGCATGCACACAAAAGTTTATACCTTGAATAAAACTTTGTTGGCCTTGAAGGTACCACTGGACTCAAACTTTTGTTCTGCTGCTTCAGACCAACATAGCTGCCCACCTGAATCTAACTTCACCTACTGAGTAACTTGACATCCTTTTTTTTTATAGAAATTTTCAAGTTAGCATATAATACAAACAAGAGATAAAAGCACAAAAGGCTGCAATCTGTGAGCAGAGCAGCCAGCAGCAACTCAAAATACAACTAAACTAGCCAGAATAAATGAAAACTAGTAGAAAAAGAGGCAGCAAAATAAATAATAAGCAGAAAAATAAAACCAGCAATACAGATTAAAACATTTTAAAAATCCTTCTGTAATGTATTTTAATAAATCTGCAGAAAATCAGGCTTCAAGTAGTCTGACAAGCCTTTTGAGGCAGGAAATTGTAGACTGGGAGTCAGCGGAAGAAGGCCTCAGTCATATCTTCTAAACTCACACCTGATATAAATGAGTCACCACTGGGCAAAAAAACCTCCACAGCCTTGTGATGCAGCACATGCTCAGTGCCTGGTTTAAGTCCAGTACTCAACTGTTATGTGAAGCAGACCCCCTTAAACCCTGTCTGTAAAAGGCAGCATAGAGTGGCAGACCCCTGAGACGGTGCAATGTCATACACCACACTATACGAGGGAATCACATTCCCTGAACACACCCTTCCACTAAACAAGCCTCTACAAGCAGAACCACGGAGCGGGCAGAACTAAAACCTTTACCTCGAGTAGGCTGGTTTCGTTTCTAGTTTTTAACTTGCAAGGTACTTTCCCTTCTTTAACACAGGGCCAAGGAAACCTTTTAAATATACACGCAACCTGAATAAGTTGTTGTTGTTGTTCAGTCGCACAGTCAAGTCTACTAATGGGATGTACTAAAAGGAAGGACAGGATTGCCCATTGGAAACAATGGGAGACGCTGGAAGGCCCATTGGAAATCATGGGAGCCAGGAAATGCCAATTGACTTGCATGGGCTCCATTGGAAATTCGACATCTCTGTCAAACGGGTACTTAGGCCAGGCCTTTTAGGAGACATAACACAAGGCACCTCCGAGGTCTTTTCCTCGACAGCGCCGTGCTTAAAGCGAGCCTGACTTTAGCCCGTCGCCACCACCCCGTATGCACGCGCAAAAGGGGGGGGGGCCCTCCGATATCCAGACACGGGCAGCTCCATACACCGAGTCTCTCTACCTGTTGAGCCTTCTCCTGTCTAGGAATCCTCAAAGGGCCTGCCCAAGCGCGCTTCCCAGAGACTCGGCAGTACGGAAAGAATCCTCTGAGCGCGGAGGCTTTAACGCCCGACGCGGTGACTCAGGGGGAACAGGAGCCGCTGGAGCCTCATCCACTCTGAGAGAAGCGAGCCAACGCCAACGACAGGTGCCGAAGAGGACTATACTTACTCAAGCCAGCGAAAGCAGCCCGCGAAAACCTCGAAATACCTCGTTCCCACGCCTGGGCGGCGATAGCCGAGTAACCCGGATGTATAAGCGACCCTCCCTTGAGGAATTGGAGAGGGTATCAGAACGCAAGCCCAGACTGGATGAATGAGGATTGCATGAAATGCGCATGCGCGCTTCTTGGATGCGCGATGAGTCGACTTCTTCCCTCCCTCTCTGTGAGAGATTGGAATTCAGGCGCGCGGGAAAGCCTCCCTTGGTGATGTACGCATGCGTGGCTGTTGTCGCCACTTCCTGTTGTTTCTTTTGCGTTCACTTCCGACAGTGACTCTCTGGAGTGTGCGGGTGAGTGGCGCGTTGCGGGTGAAGGAGGTGGAATCTTCCCCATCAGGTGCGGTTCCAGTCCGGTGCAGGAGAAAGTAGTGGCCTCAGGGGAGCGGGGGAGAGTAGGCGCCTTCGTCGAGACTCGCTTCAGTGGGGAGCTTTTTAGGAGCCGCCCGTTCACTTTTTTGCCTCAAGGTCTTCCTCCTCCGCCTTCTGACTTTGGAGCTCCGTTTGGAGCTCTGCCTCCCTCCCCAACCTCACCCCACGTGTATCGTGGGTCCACCCCTTGTGTATGTATATATCTAAACATACACAATGAAGAATACAATAAAATTAAAACCAAAGCATGCATACAGTTTCTGGTCTGACAGCCTTGCCACTGTATGTCATGTTTCGGGCTGCATGCTCAACTGTGGGGTAAATTCTGTTGACCTTGGACTCAAATGCATCTCTACGGGACCTATGTCAGTATGCTTCCCTTTGATAATGAAACAGAATGCTCAACTTGTGGTAGTTGCTTGCAAAACTGGGCTTTTCTCCCTCACCCCCTTGTCATGGTGGTGGTTCTGAAATTCCTTAGTTGGAACTTCCTAGCCATCTTTCAGAGTCTGTATGCTAATGCATGGGAAGTGTTAGTGCTTCTCATTTTCTCCTCAAGAAGATGCATTCGTGTGTCTTGTTGAAAGTTGTCTTAGTTTGGTCTGACATCTTAATGAAAAAAAGCTTTCTGATTTATTGGGGATTACAGTAAGTCTGCTGAACAACTGATAGTTTCATTTCATTGTAGCATTACAATATAATTCTAAAATCTCTTGTGCCAATCAGACCCATTAGAAAACATTATGTTGCAGCTGTGTAGCAGATACTTAAATGTTGTTGTTAAATGTTGCTGCTGCTGCTATTATATTTATTTATTTAATTTATATCCCACCCTTTCCCATGAGTGGGCTCAGGGCAGCAATAAAAGCCATAAAACCAATAAAACAGATGGCACAATAAACAATAACAGAAATGGCCCATACCTCATGTCAGGTGAATAAAAGCTCCAGTGCCCAAGTAATGGTATCTAAAGCAGCAGTTAATTAATAGCGTATCTCTTTGTGGCATAGGGTTGGATCCAGTGGAGGATTTCCATGGACAGAAGGGATCTCTGTTAATGAAAACTTCCTTGTTCCCCTCTCCAGTCTCCAAATTCCTGGAGGACAGAGAGCCCCCGGGAATAGTACAAGAAGGGAGTTGGTCTGCAGGAGAGGAGAATTGGTGAAAATCTCCTCTCCTCTCTTTGTGGAAGAGCTCTGTTGAATTCAGGCCTGTGGCTGCCATGCGTACACATTATATATTTTAAAGTATTGCCACTAGATAAGACTGGATAATATAACATATCGAGTGGTTTGACTTGCTGTGGTGAGTACAAGCTCTTCGATTTTGCATCCTGAGTCACTTGTGGGTCTGCTGTGCAGAGCTGGAAACAAGGGAATGGAATCATTTCATTTTGTGAAACATTCTTGGTGAAATTGTTGAAGAGCTGAATGCATGTCGTCATAGGAATACAGATATATCAAAACTAATTTCAGTGAAGTCTGTTAAAAACAGCATAATGGCCCCGGTCACACGGGCCGAATATTGTGGAGGGGAGGCGTGGCAAATTGCCCTGGCAAGATGTGCCGGCGGCACTCCACGGGTCCTTCCCTCGGAGCCGGCATTTAAATGAGGGGCCGGAGGGGGAAGCCGCGCGCCAGCGCGATCACACCACAGGCGTCCCGTGGCAAACCGTTTTCCAGTATTTTGGAGGTACTACTTTTTTATTGCACGTTTTTGGCGGTAAGCCACGGGTTGGCCACGGGTGCGCTCCACTTCCCAGATATTGGGGTGTGATCATCCACAGACAATCCACCTACCACCTGTGGCTCTCCCGCAGCAAATTCGCCATGTGAACGGGGCCAATGTTACATTGTAGTTCAAGCAATCTGTAAGCATATTGCACTTTCACTGAACTTTAAATGCCTCCCTCTCCCTCTAAGCCACTGATGAGTAATTAAATTCTCAAGACTAGCTCTTTGGAGTATAGAATATAGACCATTAGTAGAGCGGGTCCAGGAGGGGGGGTTATCCTGCACTTCATTTTACTCCCACTTTGAACATTACAACCAGAATGGAGTTCTGGATTGCAGTGAGGACAATCATGAGTAGTAAGACAACCGTTCCCACAATTGAATTGTAGATTGCTAAGAATGGCACTATTCTAAACTTACAACAGCCATCAATACCAACAAAATATTAGTATGAATTAAAAAGTAATCACTCCTACAGAAGACATTTTGGTAGGATTTAGTAAGGATGTATTTATTTAATTCATTTTTTCCCTCCATTCTCCCCAAGGGGGGCCCAAAGCAGCTTACAGCATTCTCCGTTTATCCATTTCATCCTTACAACTATCCTGTGAGGTAGGTTAGACAGAGAGTGACTGGCCCAAGGTCACCTAACAAGCTTCAATGACACGAGTGGAGATTCAAACCTGGGTCTGCCAGATACTAGTCTGATGCTCTTAGCCACTACACCACACTGGTTCTCAGTGCTTGTTCCTCAGAAAACCATGCATGGGATAAAGAAAATTTCTGAAAGTGCTCAGAGGGGTGGCTCCTATGGGAGCTAATATTATTAATGACAATATTTTCAATTTGGCCTGTATCTTGTAAATGCCAGGAGCTCACTAAGGGTTGCAGGGATTTTCAACTGACAGTGTGAATTATCAGTCCTATGAATACTTACGCAAATGAAATATGTTATTTGGCTGCGGTCACACGGAGCATTAGCCACGCTACAGAGAGGGAAGATAGGCGGATTTTCCGGGCGCGATCAAACCACAACACCTGGAAAGCGTAGAGCTCCCGTGGCTAACCCGAGGCTTCCCGCCGAAGATGCGCCGTAAAAAACTAGTACCTCCGAGGTACTAGTTTCTGGAAACCGCGGGGCAAGGGTGGGCGTCTGATCATGTTTCTGGTGGTAGCTCGTGGCATTTGGCGCCTGCCCATGTCCCGTCGTGAAAAGGGTTTTTTTCCCCAAGTCTCCACGGGATGCGCACAAGCACCCAACAGTGCATGTGCACACTTCGGTTAAAAAAAACACACAACCCCCGCCGCGCTGCTTCTTTGCCGCGCCGCAGGATTGACATATGATCAGCACCTCCCCCCGGACCACGGGACATCGACTGGAGGTTTGATCTGGCGGCCGCACAGTAGTTCGCTCCGGGGCAAACAGCCACACCTCCCCCCGCGATATCCGGCCTGTGTGACCGGGGCCTTTATGTACTTATTTATTTTACTGTAATGGCAGCTTTTAGCATTCTCCATCTGCAAAATTTTAACAACCATGCTTTTTCAATCATTAGTATTTCTTTGAGCTGTTGCGTATATTTTGCAGGCATAAAATTCTTTATCTTTTCAATCCCAAAATGTCAATTAACTCATGAAGCAGCCTTATTCTGGGTCAGACTGTCATTCTAGGTCATCTTTGTGTACTCTGACTGGTAGCTGTCTTCCAAGGTCTAAAGCAGAGGTCTTTTCACATCATGTACTACCTTATCCTTTTAACTGGAGATTCCAGAGATTGAACCTAGAATCTTTGTCATTCATAAGCAGATACTCCTCTACTGATCCATGGTCTCTGCTTCTCAGTGCTTATACATTTTAGTTTCTTCTAAACTGAGCAGTGATTACTTCATATCCACATGATAGTTAATCTTGCTATCATTGATGTCCATTAAAGGAAACTAAATTATGATTCTAATATAATTGTGGGCTTATCACTGTGAAAAGTGCTTGCTAAAGCATCATCTGTATGTTACTGTGCATGGTTACCTTTCAGTATATTTGTTGGAGCCTATGATAAGTAAGATTTGTTCTCTCCTACATTTCATGCCACTAGTTTGACATAAGCAGGAACTGAATCTTGTGATGCCTTTATTACTAAACAAGTCAGCAGTCATTTATTTATTTACTTTATTTACTTTATTTGAAGCTTGTCTTTCTTGTCAAGACTGGAGGCAGATTATACAGGGTAAACCAATTCAATCAAGTAGCGCGAGACATCCAGCAAACTACACAATAGGACTAGGATTACAAAAAACTAGAGACAGTGCAAAAAGAAAAGTCTCAGACGTGGTATGTCATAAACAATCCAAAAAAAGTGGAATTTAAAAAGTAGAGAACAATGTACTAAGAACAAGGTAATATATACAACAAACTGGAATAGACTGTAGTCCCAAATTATTGTAATCATATGAAGTCTTTTGTGTGTTTGTCATACCTAGCTGGGATGGCAACTACAGAAGCAGGGAAGTCTTGTGAAAGTCCATTTAGTTGTGCCCATGAATGAGAGCAAAACTCCACAGCTGGGCTGTGATGTCCTGAATGACACTATCAACAAAATTCACTAAGAAGGGCCTTTCTGTTCAGATTAGCACACTCCATTTGTTTGTCATCTTTGCGCCATGTGTGAGTGTCATATTTCCCCCCCCCTCCCTGTGTATATAGCATTCTAATCAGAGTTCAAAAAAAATTAACATAGGTAATTTCCCATAGCAGTTGTTTAGACATCTGCAGTTTTCTAGCCTCAGTTCCAATATGTAATAAATGGCTTCATCTTTGGCTTGCATGATTAATAAAATATTTATTATGTAGACTCTCTTCCACTGCAATTAATCTTGTGGTTTAGGATTGGTTGGGGAAGAAAAGGGGTAGTTTTGCTGCTAGTAAATACTGTATTGTCTGTCGCTTCTAGCTCAGATTTAGTACTCTATGGGGCAACTTTTCCTTTTAATTTCAAGACTACTTTTAAATGTCATATATTCATATCTGTTTCCAGTGATGACTGGCAAAACTTTTGAAGTAATGCAGAAAAACCTGTACCCATGTAACCTCAGCCTGCTTTTGTAAGATGTCTTTTCATATGCAGCAGCATGAGTCAAACTGAATTATGTGTAATACAAGTAATGATGATGCAGCATTTTCATTGCTGCTACATTCGTGTATTTTATTGCATTTATGTAGTTTCATTGAAGTATTCTTCAATTCATCTGAATGAATTTTTTTTGTTAGTATTCACTATACAGCAGGTCCAGTAATATCCTAACAGTCTACCAATGGAATCAGAAGCTAAAGAAGGAGATGAAGAAAGTCTGCAAACTGCTTTCAAAAAGCTGAGAGTAGATCCAGCTGGGTAGGTGACCATAGCCGTATGAATTTGTCTCATACATATACAGTTATTTTACTGTTCTTATTGGTGGTATTTTTATTTGAAATCTTATTTGCCTTTACTTAAACTGCTTGAGCATGTTTTCTGTGTTCTCTACCTGTGCCTTACCTGTCATACCCTGTTGGAGGTGCCTTTCATCCTTTCTACTTCCCTGAAATTATGCTGTTTTGACAAGCTTTTTCATCCTGAATATTTGGAACATGTTCAACCTAGCCATTCCCCATTCTGTAGAAATGATATTTATTTTTCAGTAGGTCTGGCACTCTTATTCTAAGTATGTTACATAAAAACAACTCCCACAGATTTCAGGCACTTATGTTTACATAAGTTACTTTGAGACTTGAATGCAAGCTAGCTTTCATGTCCTGTTGGCTGTTTCATCAGTAAATTGGTTGTCTGCTCACTTTACTGAAAGTTAGAGCCAAGGTTCTAACCAGCATATCTCTTGTATTGTACATTAGGATTAAGAACAAGAGGAAGCACATGTAGTTGCATCTGTTTTGTATTACTGTTCCTCTTACTGAATGCATATCTGCAGTCATAAAAATCCACCTGTTTATTTTAAATAAAACCAACTGTACAGCAATATGTTTGTGATAATAGCCACATACAGCTTATAAGCTTTTTCAATGAAAAATTACACAAGGAAAAATGGGGTTACCTTTTGAACAGATTCATCCAGGTTAGCTGTACAGTAATATGACCAATTAGTAACTGTGAATTGTCTGTGTGATGCCCTTAACCATCATGTAGTGGAATGTATAGGGACAAGGTAAACTTTTCCATACCCAAGACATTTCTCCAAAGTGCTTGTTTAGCTTTTTAGTTCTAAAATTCCAACAGCACAATATTAGGTGTCCAAACCATAATTTTGTAGCTGACGTTTTAATTCAAACAATCACACAGTAGCAGTATGGCAATACTACATCATACTTGTCACTCATTTATATATAAGCTATAAATCAGAAAACACTTCTAGATGAAGAAGAAGAAGAGGAGAATGGATTTATCCCCCACCCTTCACTACCTGAAGGCGTGTCAGTGGCTTACAACCCCTTTCCCTTCCCCTCCCCACAACAGACACCCTGTGAGGTAGGTGGGGCTGAGAGAGCTCTCTTGAGAACTGCCCCTGAGAGAAAAGCTCTGAAAGACGTTATGACTGACCCAAGGTCACACCAGCAGCTGCATGTGGAGGAGTGGGGAATCAAACCTGGTTCTCCCAGATTAGAGTCCACGCTCTTAACCACTACACCAAACTGGCTGAGAGATGTCCAGGCATGCCTTGTAACTATACCTTAAATGTCTTGTGGATCTGCTAGTAGAACCTTTATTTTAGAGCAAAGCTTTAACATGCTGTTTTCCCCTTAACCTAGGTCTTCTACATCTATGACTGAAGGTGCAGGCCTGAGAGCCCCTATCCGAGCAACTGTGGACGGAGCCAGGCATCAGACCGTCTGTTCAAGAGAGACCTGGCATGGGTAAGATTTGCTACTGTTGGTTTTCTGTTCAAGACACATTCACCTAAAAATTAAATCAATTTAAAGAAAATCTTCCCATATGCAGCTGTTATAGGTGCTTGGCCAGTACGATCAATTAAAAACCTGTGATGTGATTTCCTCTTGCACCCTGTTGCATCCATCCTTTAATAACTTGTCTCATGGTGAGGGTAGTTTATAAAAGATTGGAATGTATCATATGACTTGTGTTAGCTGCAGTTAATCCGAGGAGGTGCATTGTGAGCTGCCCCAGGGAGGGGGAAGGAAGCTGAGAAAGTTGCACTTCACAGGCAGAAGCCATTATGCCCACGGGAATGTACTGTGCTGGATCCAACTTATGACTTATCCAGGACTTATCCAACTTATGACAATCCAACATATTGACTTATGCTTCGGCAGATCTATCCTCAGAACCATAGAAAATCTTTTTAGATTACACTTTAAATGTATTCTGAAATGAGATTCTCAATAACTCTGCTGGTTCTCTATTATTCAGGTGTGCAAGGAAACCCTTGCGAGGGGGAATGAGGCCACAGCGCCGCAGGCGTTCCAAATCTCCTGTCCTGCATCCCCCCAAGTTTACATACTGCAGTATGAAAGCATCCTCTGCAGGTAACCAGCTGAAGCACAAAAGCCAGGCAGACGTTTCAAAGAGCAAACTCAGTCCAGAGCCCGGCGTTACAGAAGAGCCATACCTGGGAGGAAAGAGATGCCCGCTTTTTGACAACAATAACTGCAGAAGAGCCAGAGCAGAGCACCGGAGCACTTGCACAAGTGAGCAGCCTTCAGAGAATTTGAGAAAGAGCTGTCCCGCTTTTTCTTTGGCCTTTGAAACCAGCCTGGATCCCAGCCATCCTTCAGATTTCCAGTCGTTATCGGAGCTGAGTTACGAGAAGCAGTGCTCTTGTCTGGACAAGGAATTTTTTTAGAAGCATATTCGTTCTCTGGCTTGCGGAGCGTCCTGTCAGAATGTGAGAAAGCAGTCCTGGAAGTGCGTTCACAGTCATTGCCAAACAGGTCACCCTCTGGTACATGTTCGTCAGGGTCTGCCCGGTCATGCTCTGAGCAAGCTCGTGTCTTTGTGGATGATGTGACTATTGAAGATCTTTCAGGGTACATGGAGTATTATTTGTATATTCCCAAGAAAATGTCCCACATGGCAGAGATGATGTACACATGACATGAGAATCATGGGTTGGCAACTCAGTGGTGGTAGTGAGATGTTCCCTCAGTGCCATAGTTGGAAATGTATTCGTTGTTATTGCTGCGTGTTTGATCAAATGTTTATTTGCGCCCATACAGTGTAGTTTTTTAAATAAAATGAAAAAGAGACAATGGCCTCTGTCTGAAAGGTGCATTGGATTCACTGTTTCGAGGATGTACCTCAGTAGAATTTCTCCCCTCGATCCATTCTAATGCTCTCACTGTATCACCGAAAGTAACAATATTTTTAAAATCTAAAATGTATCTTGCTTAAAACCCAGCAAGTTTTCCTGTTTTGAAAGAAAATTTGATGGGTGGATTTGTGTCTAAACCAACTCCTTGAAGGAGTGGAACACTAAGATAATTCGTATGTGCTGATGTCATGTTTTGAATAGATCTTAAACAGAGATACCAAGAAATGGCTTGGCATAGGTAGGAAAGTGCAAAACCCTTCTGAACAATTTTGCTAGCCTTAATGAAATTCTTTGCATTCAATGTGCCTTTGTTTTGCCTGCAGAATTCATTTTGAATTTTGTTTTGGTCAAATTTTCAATGGCAACTCTAGGCATAAGTTGTTAAAGTATTCCAAGATCTATCGCCCTCTATTTCCTTCCATGCATATTTTGTACTGTATTGAAGAAGTACGAATTGATTGACAAGTCCTCACTGTCCCAGTCTTCCTGCATCTCTGGAACAGTACTCATCTGAATTTGTAAGGGACACATGAACTTTTAAAACACAACAAAAGTACTAATGTGGATCTTCTGTAAGAGCTTTTTACATAAGCTGTCACTGCCTTTCTCCTAATAATTGTCCAACTGGATGGATGCTTCTAAAATAACTGGTACCCTGTTACAAAGACAGCTGTGCATGCCACATAGATTTTAGCTTGCTTTATCAGTGGCCCCGTTGCAAGCCATATGTCGCTTTAAGAGTTCTGAGCTTGCCTCCTCTTTTGCTTCTATCTATCTGCACTTTAGAGAAGTGGCAGTATTGTTAATCCTAACTCTTAAATTAGGAATTTGCCTTGTAGTTTTAATCCTGGATTTTGTTCCAGTGCACATTCAGTGGCAGCATAATATAAAGTAAATATATATGCTGTGGATTTTATAATCTTGTTTCTCAGTGTGACTTAGCTTGTGAAATGAAATATAGAAAATAGTCAGGCCTCCCCTAAATCACAGAAATTACTATGGAGAAGCATCTAGAGGTAGTTGAGTGCTTCTTTGCCTAGGAGCAAGCACAGGTTTCAACAGAGAAGAACTGTTTTCTACCTAAGTAGGGAGAGACAGAGGCCCATTTTCTTTTTGTAGGACTAGGAAATTTGACATGAGGTATGGTATATCTTGCCAATGTTTAGTGGGATTGAAAAGCAGCTGGAAAACTAAAAATAACCATATGTAAAGAGCTGTGCCATTCAAGCTGCACAATAAAAATAGGGCAGGTTCCCACATGCATTTGAATGACTTTTTCAAGATAACACTGTATTTAGTCCTGCACGAAAGTTGTCCTAGTCAAGTTGTCCCTTGACATCTTTCTGCTGGTTATTTAACAATCGCAGAAAGTTGTCCCAGATTGAACTGAATGGAGTCACCCAAGAGCATGGCAATTCATGCTGCTTTGAGGGAACTGGCAAGAGAAAATGTCTCAGTTGTGTCCCGATGATCTGCAGCTGAATGTCTGAAGTTGCTCTATTGAGAAGACATGAAAGTTTAACTTACGGTATCCCTTTCTCATATGGAAGTTACCACTTGATGTTGCAGTCAATTGATAAATGTGCATATGTGCCAGCCTGCCCTTTAGATTTCAGCACAAATTTTATTCCTCACGCTTTAACGATATTTGACAGATATTAAATCATCCAACTTTGTTTTGACAAACAGGTTCTCATCCTGTAACCAAGCGTGTTGGGAAAATATACATTGTGTGACAATGAGGTTGAATCACCGCTTTAAGAGCAAGGTTCACTTTGAAACTATGGTAACTGAGCCTATTTTAAGATGGAACGAGGAAATTAGACAGCGCATAAGCGCTTGACCTATCATTCCCATTTCCCTGGAGATGAACGCTTTCTTACCATGGTTTGATGAAAAGGTTCCTGGTGTCATTAGTACATAATGTCTCAGAGCGTAATCTCATTTCACAGATTAATTTTCTTTTCCCCCATTTTAGGGTACAAGAAAGGCAAGAAAAGTCAGTGCTGGAGCCAAGAGTAGAAAGCAGTAAGATTAACTTCCAATATTTTAGTTAATTAGTCAAATTGAACTACTCAAATACCTCTTCTCAGCGATTGTTAAATAACCAGCAGAAAGATACAACATCCAAGAGGGGTCAGTGGACGTGGTCATTTAAAATCACAGTTTATACACCGCCTGGTGTGTAATGAATAAACCACTAGATGGAGCTTTGGGTACTGTTCTTGAGATCCTTCCTAGTCTTGGCAAAAGGGTTTATTCAGAATGGTGGCAGTTCTCCTTTCTGTATTTGTGCAAATCTGACCAATATAATTGCCATTTAAGTAAGAGCTTTCCAGTACAGCAATGCCTGGAAACGTTATCCTAACGTAAACCTTCCAGTGAGCGCAAGGGAAGTAAATCATAGGTAAAGAGGTGAGAAAAGCCTACCAGATTTTCCTGTTGATCCTATCCAATTCCTCTCCTCATTGCAGCCCCATTCCCTGGTGGGTTTTTTGTTCATCTTGATTCCATGATCCCTGGCACAGCCTGTTCGCGCTATTCAAGTGGAGTCACTCCTGCCTTGTTTTGCCAGTGGAGAAGCTGGTAGGATCAAACCTGGTAATCATCTTACTGTGTGATCCAGGAACTTTTACAGACGGATGAAATCACCTTAGACTTTCAAAGATGCTTTAAAAATACATGTGACTTTATTCATTTCTTATCAGAATGCAAAAATTAAGACTTTGGGGGGTTGGGAGGTAAACATATAGGGCACAGTTGCAAATAAGTAAAATGTTGGCATTAAAATTCATGTTTTTGGAGTTGCAAATGTCACTTTCATATAGAAGCCAATTCTGCTACAGTTTGCATTTCCTTCCTAGGTAACAGGTATTTTTCTCAGAAGCCAAAGGCTACACACATGTTTACATAGGTATGTATTAGGAGTGTTTGCACTGAGATCCTCTAAGCTTTAAGTAGGAATACTTTGAAGTGATAATCAGTGTTCACTTAACTTACTGTATCTGTATACCTTCTTTCCTTCAAGCACCTCAGCATGGCATACATGGGTACAATTCCATTTTATCCTCACAGGATCACTGTGTGATAGGATAGGTTGAGAGGTCATGATTGGCCCAAAGCTGCCCTCTGAGTATCATGGCTGAGCCACAATTTGAACCCAGTTCTCCTTGATCCTGGTATGACACTGTCCTGGAAATCCCACACTCCCTGTGTGTGTTTATAGAGTCTATTCACACATGAAGACCACTTGCAAATTCTTGCAAACTGCAAGTTAATCTGCTGGATCTCAGCTGTTTCCAGACATCCAATTGTATGCAATGTATGTTAACAATTCACATTGGAATAGTTAGCCATGGTGAAAATAGGATTGTTGGCTTTTTATCTGCCCCACTCCTGTGCTTTAAACATTACATGTTCTACAAAAATTAAACAGATGTAACTTTTCTCATAACTTTGTCATTATGTCTGCTAAAATCTTACGTGTAGAGCTGCTATTATGAAGGGATGAAAGCACTGCTTGTAAAAAGGGGCAATCTTTTGTAACGCATGTAGAAGCAAAGAAAAGCTGAGAGTCCTGTTTCTCTTGGTATCTTCCAGTTGGCTGGATCATCGAGTTTTTGGTCCCAGCAAGATTGCAGAAGCATAGTTAGGCAAACAGGCTAGTTTCATTGAGAACAATGCTACTAAAAAATGGAATGCGGAGTCAACTTTCCAATATTTTTTTTCAGCTGGTTACATTGTGGTGATGCTGAACCATTATTAAAATCAGGATGAAACCACTACACATTGTAGTACTTCAAACAAACTGCTTAATAATGCATTAATAAGGATGTTTACTTAGGATTCGGAAGGATTCTTGAAATGGGCTTCTAAACATCACAACTTATTTTCTGCTGATGTTTGCAGATACTGCCACCCCTTTTGCTGCCTTTTGAAAAGCAGCCACATTTCTGTCCACAAGCTCAGCTTTGGAGAAAGATGAGGCTCTGGTAATAATTTGAAACCATTCTGACCCAAGAAGCCATGACGGACATAGGAATCAGCAGTAGACTGGGGAGATGGGAATCATCTTGCCTCAGTTTTAAAACAAAATGTAGTAGATCGAATGCACTGCAACCCTACTGGCTATTCTCTTCCCCCCAAAATGTGTTTGTTTTTTGCCCATCTCTTCTGCACAGAACTCAGGATGGCATTGTCTTGACTGCCCTGCAAAGTAGGTTAGGCTGGGCTCTAATGACTTCCCTGGGGCTGCCTCCTATCCTCAGCTCAAGTCTAACTCTGTTAGTAGCACAGTGTACTAACTTCCAGCTTAAAATTGTGATAGATTGGGCATTTCTTGAATAAATTCTATCGAAGGGAGACACTGAGGAGGCGCTTCTTTCCTCCTTCGCAATGAATGTTCAGGTGACCACTTTGAACATAGTGACCCCTAACCTTGGAGAAAGCTGGTTGTGCCTGGTCACCAGTGAACTTGTTGGGCATGTGACCATCAGAAGGGCAGGAAAGGGGGGCACCTATTGACAAGGTAATCAAGGTTTCTGTAGACTCAGGAGAATCTTCCCCGTGTGTGTGTATAAAGACTCCTTCCCCAGAAGCGTGAAGAGCACCAAACATGATCATTGTCCTCTAGAAGGCACAGAATGTTGAGGGCATTTAAGCTTCATTTAAGAGCGGGAGATGGAATTGCCCCTAGCTTGTAATATCCATGCAGAGGGGAAGACTAGGGTTGAGGGATGTGTGCTGTGAAACGTGCATTCCCCAGCCCTGAACCCTTGAACTGCACCTGCCTGGGCATTGGGCATTAGTACTAGACTGCTGAGGTTTGGGGCAGATAAGCAAAAAACTATTCATCTATCCCTGGAGCTCAGCAACACTGTTCTATTATGCTAGGGAGATAAAATTTTTTAATCATTCTTCCCCCTGCACCAATTCTTTGTGCATCCCGCCAGCTGTCTATTTTTGTTGCTATGATCTGTCACAAACACCTAAGAAATGCTCAGTTTACCATCTGTGCAGAGATTACCAATCAAATCTCTCCATGTCATTGGAACTGCCCACATGGCATCTTTTCAAATAGTCCAGTACTTCAGAGATCCCAGAACTTTATATGACCTTCCTACATTTCTCCAATCTTCCTACGTTGTAATTCTTAAAGGCTCTGGAATTGCCTTTACATTGGGAACTGGTCAGCCTAAATGCTTAGATGGCAGGGGGGAAAGTGAGGCCAAGTGGAGGTTCACATAGCTTAGCTTACCACTTTGGTACCCCAGGCTGGGAGTCAGTCTCAATAGTGCAAAATAAAACAGGAGTCCAGCACTGTAACAGAATTTATTCCAGCAGAAGCTTTCGTGAGTCAGTGCTCACTTCATCAGATCATCTCTTAAAGTGGAAATCACCTCGTGAATTCTGTCCGTCACATAATTGTGAATAGCTTACCACTAAAATGGAACAGGAACAAGGAAACTATCTTCACAATTGCCAGGATGCTGGGGGGTGAGACTGCGGCACAGTGCTTGGTATTGAGAGCCAGTTTGGTGTAGTGGTTAAGTGCGCGGACTCTAATCTGGGAGAACCGGGTTTGATTCCCCACTCCTCCACTTGCACCTGCTGGATGACCTTGGGCAAGCCATAGTTCTGATAAGAGCTGTTCTTAAAAAAGAGCAGTTTCTGTCAGAGCTCTCTCAGTCCCGCCTACCTCGCAGGGTGTCTGTTGTGGGGAGGGGAAGGGAAAGGAGTTCGTAAGCCGCTCTGAGACTCCCTCGGGTAGTGAAGGGCGGGGTACAAATCCAATCTCCTCTTCTTCTGTAGAAATAATTATAATTATTTGTTATTAATGCTGCAGCCATGCAGTGAGAAAATTGCCTCAGGGCAAATCCATACAGTGTCCCTAGACTGCTTCTGGCTGGAGAAGGAGAAAAGAAGAAGAGAAGATGAAGGAGAAAAGAAAGAGGAAGCAGTGGGCTGTGCTGAGATAACCACACTTCTGGGTCAGTTGCATGTGGCATTCTCAAGCATAGATTAATACCAGGTCCTAGAACCAGAACTCTGTCTTGTGTTCCAATCGACATATTGTCATTACAGTTGCCAGGTTGCAACCTAGAGGTTGATTCAACCTCGGTAGATTCAGCTTCTCCATGCCCATTTTTGTCCACTATCATCCTCTTTTGCCTGCTGTAGTCAACGTGAGTCCAGTTATACCACATCACACACATGGAAAGGATGGAATGAAATGAACAGAGGGGACCAGGTAAGAGATTATTTAAGGGTATAGTTTCAGTCCCTGGGTTCCAGTCTTGCAACCACAGTGGTTTTGTCTCACAACCATATGTGCTAGAAGTTTGGTCTTTTTTAAAATTGACATTCTCAGGAAGTTGAGCTGGTGTGGCCATATTGCATGCAAGTCTGGGTATCCATATTCTTATCTCCAGACATGTAACTGAGCTGCAAAAAGAAGCTATGGCCAAGGGCCCATAATATGTCCTGGTACTGGAGAAGGAGCTGCGGTGGCTCAAGTGGTTAAGACGCTGAACTGCAGGCTGTGGAAGGTCGCTAGTTCAGCAGTTCGAGACCCGGGTGCCGCATGACGGAGTGAGCTCCCATCTCTAGTTCCAGCTCCTGCCAACCTAGCAGTTCGAAAGCAAGAAATTGCAAGTAGATAAATAGGTACCACTTCAGTGGGAAGGTAACAGCGTTCCGTGCGCCTTGGTGTTGAGTCATGCTGGCCACATGACCACGGAAACGTCTTCAGACAGCGCTGGCTCTTCGACTTTGAAACGGAGATGAGCACCGCAACCCTAGAGTCGGATTTGACTGGCTTTCGAGCAAGGGAACCTTTACCTTTTTACTGGAGAAGGGGCGTTTAATTCTTCTCCATGCCTTTCCCCCAATGACTTATCTGCTTTAAGCCACTATAGAAAAAAAGAAGGGAGGGACAGTATAGATAACATGTTGTCCCACCCCCATTTCTGGGGCTAAAAACAGCCTTTGGAGGGGCATTGCCCGTTGGGAAAGGGGGGGGGCCTTCTCCAGTGCTGCAGCCCCAATCCACATTGGCTTCCTTGCTCTTTATATACATCTAGGGATCCAAACACATGTTATTTGTCCCTAATACAATGACCAGGGAGGTCCTTAAACCAAGGGTCGCCTCTGTCAAGAATTCAGTTGGTAGTTCTAGGCAAGTCCCTCTCACAGTTTGACATACTCCTCCACACATACACACACTCCCCCCCGTTATATATGAGGGTATTAATAACGGCCTACATTGTAGTGCTGTAGTAAGGATTACAACATATGTGAATTATTTGAAGACCAAACGCACTATATGAATACCAGCTATTGTTGTATTGTGAAATCTGTACCAGTATCCTATCTGGTGGCTTTTCTCTGCTTTTGCAGAATCATAGTGTTAAGTCGGTACTTAACAAAATAGTCAGAGAGTGATTTCAGCAAAACTCAGGTTTATTCAGCTCGATAATCAACTTCTCTAACACGGTACAACTCCTCATAGCCCGAACAGCTTGTCCATTTCAGCTGCTCGGTATTTAAACATTCCGGGCTAATGTAGCCACACCTACTGTACAAGTACCAACCTATCAGGTTGTTCGCATAACAGCCCAATCACAAACGTTCCCACCACAGACAGTTCAAATGTGATTGGACACAATACTTTCGGCGCGAATCCCTGCCGAAGCCTGAAGCTTAACATAGCTTCTCCATGGGATGATTCACACTTACCTCCTAATGCATTCAGGGCAGCATCTGGATACATTACACATAGCATGCATTATAATTATCTGACAGCTCTGCCTGCTCCATTCTGAACTGGTGTAGTATAGTAATGTTGTGGATCTGTGGGCCTGGCCAAGAGAAGTGGCAGGCACTAAGCCCTCAGAGTTTATTAGAACATGTGTGAGGGTGGCCTCCACTTGTAGTGAGCCAGCTGCCATGTTATTGGATGACGGATGTGGCGGCCCTGTTGCCAGGCCTAACTGGTCAAGTCTTCACCCTGGCAACCTGGAGAGGCTTGCAGAGAGAATGGCAGTCTGGTTGTCAAGGGCAACAGGGGAAGGACCAGAAGGATCTCCCATTGTCCCCCAAGTGGGAGGGCCTAGGGGCCTATTAAACCCTTGTTAGGTTGGACTGAGGAGGAGTCTCCTGTGCTTGTTCCCAGCCCACTGGACTGGGAGAAGGAAGGAGTTGGTCTTTGTACCCCACTCTTCTCTACCCTAGGGAGTCTCAAAGTGGCTTACAATTGCCTTCCCCTCCTCTCCCCACAACAGGCACCTTGTGAGGTAGGTGGGGCTGAGAGAGTTCTGGGAGAACTGTGACTGGCCCAAGGTCACCAAGCAGGCTTCATGTGGAGGAGGAGTGGGAAATCAAACTTAGTTCTCCAGATTAGAGTCTGCCACTCTTCACCACCACACCACATTGGCTCTAAATGGATGTTCCATTTAGTTAAGGTATGTAGGAATCTTATTACTTGGTGTTTTTACTTGCTTCATTTATAGTCTGCCTTTCTTACTGAGTTTGCATGATTTAAAAGACTAATGCAATAAAAACAATGTAACAAAATAATGCATAAAAACTGGATTACAAAAGACGGAACAATGGGGAAATGACAGTAAGATACATCCAGTAAACAATGCAATGTAGCTAAATTACAGAATTAGAAAACAGCGCAAGAAAAACAGTAGAAGGCATACAATAAATGCAATAAAAATGGCCTAAATATTCAGAGGCTTCAAAACTTTCACCCTGTTCCCTTTACAAAAATGTCTTCCCCTCCATGACTTCAGGCCCCAGGCCGTGCAACCAGAGATGCAATAAACAATCCAATAAAAAATGGCCAGGTTACCCAAAACACTAGAATGTCCCTGAATGGGATCTACTCAGCCTTTTTAAAAGGCAAAATGCAGTTGTGGGAAGCTATTGTCCAAGTCAGAGCCTGGAAAGTAGGAGGAGCCCCGGACATGATGCTTGGGCCCCAAGTGTGCCCATCTTTGCTCTAGATCTTCCATCATGCAACCTACCACTCTGCTCAGTAAAGTTTGAAACTTTCCTCCTTCAAGTTAGAAGAGCAGGAGAACACACCGTGGAGTTTCAACTGACTCATGGCAACCCCTTCCTTGAGGCGTTCCAGGCAAGGGATGAGCAGAAGTGGTCTGCCGTTGCCTTTCTCTGCAGAGCAATCCCAGTCTTCCTTGGTGGTCTCCCATCCAAGTACAAGTCCTGGCTAAGCTGGGCTATTTGGACTGCTCCTCTAGTGACTTCAAGTTATTCTACATTGGAAGAAGGCTCCTTAGACCAGAGGAAGGCTTCAAACTTGCCTGAGTGGATTGGTAGGATACCCGCCTCGCGCAGTTCTTGCTCTGCTTGCCCTGTTCGGTTTCTTTGCTCCAAGAAGTATTTGATCCTGACATCTCCCAGCCCTGGACTGAATCGTCATCCTTGGCCAGCTCTCTGTTTCTTGGTTCTTTCCCAGGCTTCTCACTACTGCAGTGATGCCTGTTTGACTACTTCCTTGTTTCAGCCTTGACTTTGATCCCTCCAACTGTGGCTCAGGTGCCGTTATTGTTTATGAGAAATCTGGCTGTTGGGGGGGGGGGTGCACCTATGATGAACAATGTGAGAGAATCTCCTATTTTCCTCGCAAGAAAATCAAAATTGTTTCATAAGATCAGAGTCTGGCTACAGACTTGCAGGCAGCGTTCCCACTAAGCTGAGTTAGTATGAGCTAACTCACAGTATTTTAGCCTCCGGCTCACACCTTTTTGCCTTAGCTCGGGAAGGATGGCTCCAGAGCAAACTAATTTATGCAGTAGCCAAATCGCTTGCTCACAACTTTAATGTCAGTAGCTCACAAAGTAGAATTTTTGCTCCCAAGACTCCACAGCTTAGAGGGAGCATTGCAGCAGCTTTCCACTTAGGAGCAGGCTTGTATGGTTTCCCCCACCACCACTGCTGTGGGTGCTGATATGGCATAGTGGCCATGGGGCTTTCACATGGGAGGTGTCTCCACATTTTCCCTGCCCCAGCCCCCACACATGGTAACCACTCCCCCTTTGCCACCGCAGGGCTTTTAAAATTGGCAGTGGACAGATGGTTATAGCCTGGTGGTAACTTTATAACAATCTGCCTACAGGTTTTCCATACTTTCGTTTTTTAAAAAGCAAGTCTCTATCACCTTTTGTTGTGGAGATATAGGGGGAAAGGTATGTCTACAACAAAAGACTTAGTTTCTCAGAAACGTAAGCTGGGGATTCACAGAACCTAACAGACAGACTGTTATAGTGATGTAATACTGTAACTGCCATTTTAAGCCATTTGGGGCAGTGACTGCTCCAGGGGACAGAGCAGGGGGAATGGCCCCGATGGGGATAGAATTGGGGACTTTTCCATCCACATGGTCTTGTTGATCTTTCTCGAAACACTCCTGCAAGGCAGGTTTGAGAAAGGAAGGATGGAAAAACCCAGAAGATTCATGAAAGCATCACAGTGCTGTGGGGAAGCGGGATGAAAAACACCTGCCCAGTGGCATCTACGCCTGGGGCACCCGTGTGTACTCTAAAAGCACTGAACCAGCTTCCTCTGGAAGCTTTCAAGCAGGACCTGGTGTTGGAATTCATCCCCTGTCGTCGTCCCCAGCACTCCAAGGTATGCTGCCTCTGAACATGGATGTTCCATTTAGTTGTTATAGCTACTAGCCAAGGGAAGGCAATATCCTCTGTGAATTTGTCTGATATTTCTCTGTAAGTCCTGAACACCAGTCGTCAGTCACCAGACCTTCAAACCTGAAATTAAAAAAATGTCAAGGTCAGAAAACACTCTCAGATTCAATAAGACAGCAATACACGAGTGTTAAGCAAAAATCCGCCTTCATTTGCATAATTTGACTTTCTGACTGAGGAAACAAATTATATCAGCATTCTGGATCTGCCTACCCACAGAAGCGGAATTAACCTTAGGTAAACATCAGTCCCCTTTATCTGGATACTGGATGGTCTCGACATGTTGGTTTCTTTCCTGCCAGAAGCCATTCTAATCAAAGAAGGCTCTCCTGTATTGTTAATAAGATGCAAGACCCTCCAGTCATGTGTGGATGCTCAGGTTTGTCGTCAGGTGGCACAGACTCTCTGTTGTGTCTGTGATTGGAACAATGCATGAGCAGTGCAGCAGTCAGCCTCAGTGGCAACCTTGCCATGGCTGTAAAGAGGTTTTGATTTAGCACACACGCACACACACAGCTACACCCCTGCTTCTCTTCTCAAACCAGATGCTGCTTCTGATCCTGCTGCCCTGGGCTCCCTGTGCCAATCCGGAGTGAGTAATGAAATTCAAGCCCTTCGGCTCCGGCAAGGATGCTGTTTCCATGAGCCCATGTGATGCTTCGATAGTACAGCAGCTGCAGCTCTTCCTTTCTCCCGTTCTTCCATAATCTCGGGCTGTCATGGCGACTCCCAACAATGTTACTCCCACCAACTGCAGCTGGTGGCCCATTTCAGCCCTGGAGAACGATGCAGGCAAATCCATGGAGACCGAGGGAATCCAGGACCCGGCACACCCTGCTTTCCGATCCAAGGACAGGCTGGTTTTGTATCACTGGACCCAGTCATTCAGCTCACAGAAGGTAAAGGCTTTAATTGGATTCAGAAGGGAAGGATGTCAGCCCGTTATTACCGTGTGCAAAATTCCTGAATGTGGAAGAGAATGTGAAGTCGGTAGACAAAAGCAGGTTGCTGTTTCCCTTGGGGGATGCCCAAGGGAGCAGCTGGGAGGCAGGGTGTTGTTGGAACAGAGGTGTGTTTTATGTCTGCATTTCAGCAATTTCAACACTGTTGGGTTTGGAGGCAGGGGGAAGGGGAGCGCTGTGTGTCTCTGTCTGGTTTGGGAGGGTCAGGTTTTTGTGTTGTGTTTGGCAATGCTTCGACTGATGATTTGAAATCTTAAATGAATGGTAAGTGGGGGAATTGAATTGTAGAAAAATGAACCCTGAAATGTTTAGCAGGTAATAATGGAGGAAGACTGGCATGGGAATATACAGTGGGGGTTTAGTTCCTGAATATATATTGTGGAGCAGGACAGTATGTAGGGCTCAGAACTATACCAAACAACCCATTCACTCCTGAGATTGCAGCATCTAAACCAAAATCCTGCTTCCTGGATTCTTTTTGTCCAAAGGAACTGTATATTTAGGTTTTTGTTTTAAACTGAAAGCAAATGGCATCTCTCCGCCCCCCACCCCCTAATTCGTGAATGCTCCTTAACTAAGATAAGAATTTATACAGGATGAAACACACCTGGCCTTATTATTACAGCCCAGTGTACCCAGCACCAGCTATTTCTCTTTGCATTCATTATATATGGGAGTTGAATTATGCATGGGGTGAAGATGAACGGACAGGCTTCTTCAAGGAACAAGGGCCTCTAGTTTCCCTTGGAAGTGGAAAACTATGTGGGTTTAGGTGTGTCACCCCCCTCCCCTATGCACACACACAAAGGAACCCACGGAGCAGGGCTATTGCTTTAAGATGAGGGGCTAAAGTAACTTGTTCCACATTCACAGGGCACGGCTCTGCCTGTCAAGCAACGTGCCCCCCCTCTCTTTCACCCTCCTTCTCCTTTTTTCTTGCTTGATAATCTCTCTCCCTTCAGGAGGCTTTCTTTATGTCTTTCTCTCTGCCTTTGCCTGGGAAGGAAACAGTTAACTAGCCACTCATACATGCTGTTCTACAACTAGTCCAGAGCTAGCCCCACCTCTGCCAGAACCCGATGGGACTCCAAAGGCAGCAGATTGAGCAAGTTAAAGTGGCAGTGCGCAAATCTGCCAATGTCAACCAATCTAGTTTGATAAAGAGGGGTTTTTTTTAATTGCTTGCAAAGAAAGCGAGAGGTTTCTCAGTACCTTGTAATGTATGCATTGCACTGAGATCTTAAGGAAACCCTGGATTGAAATGCATCGGCACAGTTCTGGATTCATGCTCCTTTTCGGCAAAGAGAAATAGTGCTTTTCAGCGTAGAATTTCCATATGCCAACAGTTTTATTCCTCTGACTTCAATATAGCTTCAGTCTCCCTGGGTTCAAACACCCAATTCTCTCTATTGCTGTACTTCAGCATAAGGTTCAGTGGTCAAACCCTGACATGCTCAGAACGTTTTACAGTTTGGCATAATGTAGTCTGGCTAAGGAAATAAGGTGTCATGCAGGAAGCCCCTGGTTCAAGTTCTGATTCTGCCAAATTTTGTATCGCTACTCTCAGGCTCACCCACCACCATCTGCAATATGGGAATGATAATACTGGCCTGTCTTACACGTGGATTACAACAAATGCATGTGAAGTGCTTTGAATTCTGAAAGAGCTGTGTAAATGCTAAGTACTATTACTATTTTAGGATACACTTGTCCTTCCAGGTAGAAAAGACAGGGCCTATTATATAGTCATTCCATTCCCTGTGTTGTTCATGATGTCTGGTACCTGCAGAAAACAGAGCACACACAGAGCTAGGTACAGACACACCCCTCCCCCCCAAAAAAAATCTTATGAAGATTCCACAGTGATGGACACTAATAATAACTGGCCAGTTTGGTGTAGTGGTTAAGTGCGCGGACTCTAATCTGGGAGAACCAGGTTTGATTCCCCACTCCTCCACTTGCACCTGGCTGGATGACCTTGGGCAAGCCGTAGTTCTGATAAGAGCTGTCCTTGAAAAAGAGCAGTTTCTGTCAGAGCTCTCTCAGCCCCACCTACCTCACAGGGTGTCTGTTGTGGGGAGGGGAAGGGAAAGGAGTTTGTAAGCCGCTCTGAGACACCTTTCGGTAGTGAAGGGCGGGGTATAAATCCAATCTCTTCTTCTTCTTAGTCTTTGTTCAGTACCACGGCCAGAGCATTCAACGAATGTTCCAATATTCTTCTAAAGCAATTTCCTTTCATTTCTGGGTTACTGGCCTGAGGTTGAGACACAGCCTGCTGAGCTACCACAAATGAGTGCACGCTTAGGTGTCAGAGCCCTCTTCGGACATAGAAGGGAATAGGGTGTATAACTTCAGCCCTTACCATTAGCAGGTTGCATGGAGCATAAGTATGGGGGAGTGTGGCCTTCTGCCTTTACCCAATAAACAGAGCAGTACATTCAGCCTGCTGTAGTTCATGCTCTAACTTCCATCTTCAGCCATTGACCCTGGCAACCCATAGGTGGAGAACACACTATCTAGGTCTAGAGATTCTGGTACAACTGCCCAAGGCCTTAGTATGTCCCGACATTTTTACCATTACCACTTCACATAGTTCAGGGATGAGTCTGTTAATGGAAAGTGGGCTGTGTTTGCAAGCAAAGCACAATGTGTGCTACAAAATGTACTTTGCTGAATCAGCTCTGTGTCTGGTGGCCACCTTGCATGATGCATTTTGGACTTCTCTGCTCTGTGTGTTTTGATCTCTCTCTCATATCTAGAGGCATCTTTTCATTTTACAATGGGATCCAGTGAAAAATTTTCACTGGCATTTTCACTGATACCTGCCTCCTGCTGCAGACCTTTGACTCTTTTCTCATGCTGTTCTTGGGGGCTCCCTGTCCCCCAGGAGCAGCATATTTGGGGTTATTTTGGACTGAGGAGGGGGGCAGAGAAATCCTGCTCTGCTGATGGAAATTCTTTCCATCAATGGGGATTTTGTGTGGGATCCAATTCTATTTTCATTATAATACCAGAACATGCATACCAACACTAGTCAAATGTAACATAAGTAACATAAATGTGTAAAGAGGTAAAATATTAAATACACATAAATCCAGTTTAGCACCCATATTCAATAAATCCATCCTTCCCAAAATGCCTCGGTCTGGCTTCTGAGGCTCTGAAACTATGGCTGTTAACTGCAGATTGAAATTATTATTGTTTGATGTTCATTTGAAAAGCTCAGCATTTAGCTCCTAACCTCAAGTTCCAAGACCTCCATATCTTCTCTCACTACAGTTTCATATTCGAAGATGTTTGTTTCTCCTTGTGCGTTTTTTCCTGTTAGTGTGTTACATTTATTTTGAGATTAAGGTAATAAGAAAGACACTGGCTTCTCATTCTGTGATCTGCCTCCCAACCATTGGCTGAGGTCCTGTGATTTCACATAAGCACAGACAAGTTCTATAGAGGCATGGAGACAAGAACTGAGAGGATGGGGGGAGTTAACAGGAAGCTCTGAGCTGTACATGTCATGGATGTGAGAACAAAAGCAGACCAAAAGGAAGAAGTGGAGGGAAGGAGCAAATAAAAATAGTAGTTTCAGGTTCGCCTGAGGAAGGATGTGGCCACTAAGAGGATGGATAGAGGAAAAGCAGACTAAAGAGAAGATAAAACAAGCTTAAATGATAAGGAATAGAGTCTCCCTTCCAGTCACTGGCTAAGCTGCTATGGTACCACAGAGTGTTTTAAAGAAAAGGTCTCACACAGGGCCTAGTGTCAGAACTGGTTATATTGTGTTTATAGGAATGGGTGAGGGGAGTTCAGGAAAACTTTCTTTCTTTCCCTGAAAACAGTTTTATCTTCTGTGAAAACAAAGAAGACCCCAGCACAGTTGCTTGATACAAACCCCTTGGTGAGAAGAAGGCTGCAGCTTGAAGAGGGATGACAGGAATAAACTAGTTACTGAGATGTCACAGAGTCTTGGAGGATGGCTGGATAGAGAGCAGCCGAAAGTGGTGGCTTAGGGAAAGGGGGCTGAAAGGTGATCTCAAGGATGTGCCAGAAAAGAAATCCTGAAGGGAGGTAGCAGGCAGAGGGAAACTTACCACAGCACTATGAAGAGAATAGAGGAAATTCTCTCTCTCTCTCTCTCTCTCCCCCACCTCTCCCTCATAAGAACATAAGAGAAGCCAATGTTGCATCAGGCCAATGGCCCATCCAGTCCAACACTCTGTGTCACACAGTGGCCAAAAATACCAGGTGCCCTCAGGAGGTCCACCAATGGGGCCAGGACACTAGAAGCCCTCCC
>NW_015174320.1:227700-231556 GCF_001447785.1 Gekko japonicus | reverse complement strand
CCCGTGCGTGCATATACATGGATCATGGGAAAAGGTCAGAGAACCAGCAGGTAAAAATCTACCTGACTGTGAGTCAAACCATCCCCTAGCCCACTTCTCTAACTGTTGTCTGAGTTTTTATGGTGCTGTTGATAAGATATGTGGAGAGAGGCAGAATGCCGTTTGGTGCTTTGGTAGCATTTGCATCATCTTAAGAACATAAGAGAGCCGTGCTGGGTCAGACCAGACCAAAGAACATCCCTTTGAGCATCCTGTTTCCCAAAATGGCCAGCCAGATATGTCTAAGAAGCCCAGAAACAGAACATGCAAGCGACAGCCCTCCCCTCTTATCCCCCAGAAAATGGCATTCAGAGGTACAGTGCCCCTGAACATGGAAGTTCATTTAGCTTTCATTCTCAGAGCCAGACCCAACCTTCATGATTTTATCTAATTCCCTCTCAAAGCAATGGCTATGGCCACATCCTGTGGAAGGCAGTTTTGTAAATATGTGAGTTATGAAGGAGTGCTTTCTTTGTCTTTCCTGAATTTGCTGGCAACCATCTGCTGTTGACTGGTAGTGTTAAAAAGAAATTGACTGGAGTTCTAACTCTTTGAAAGCAACTCGACGCCTGCCTAAGTGTTGGTTAGAGTGCCAAGAGGTGAGACGAAAGTCTGAAGTCTTAAATAAGCTAATTACAATAATTCTCATGAATTTTCATTGGTTTCCTTTTGTGTCTAATGTACAGATCATTGATTACATAAGAATAAGACAGGCCTATTGAACATATCAGTTCTCTCAGTACCAGTTCTTTAGAAGCTGAGGCACAAATCCATAATTTAATTATTTTCTTTGGCTTATGTTTAATTATAGTCTAAATGGACAGACTTGAAAGTAAAATAGCTGTTAATCTGTCTTTTTTGTTGAGGGGTTCTAGTAAACATGGTTTTATTTCACTTTTAGAAGGCTGAAAGTTCAAGAACACATGATTTTTAGTTTTCCAGTTCAAGTATGATTTCTTAGTTTGGTGTAGTAAGTGTGCGGACTCTAATCTGGAAGAACCGGGTTTGATTCCCCACTCCTCCACTCGCAGCTGCTGGATGACCTTGGGCAAGCCATAGTTCTGTCAGAGGTGTTCTTGAAAAGAGCAGTCTCTGTCAGAGCTCTCTCAGCCCCACCTACCTCACAGGGTGTGTGCTGTGGGGAGGGGAAGGGAAAGGAGTTTGTAAGCCACTCTGAGTGAAGGGTGGGGTATAAATCCAATCTCTTCTTCTCTTCTCTATTCCTTGCTATTTTCATTCTTTTGTTCTGCTTAGGGCAAAGTAAGCCAAACTTTGAAAACTGCCTAAACATATCTGGTCTTATGAGCCCATATTCAGAAATTTAGAAATAATGTCTTGATTTAAGCTAACTGATACTTTTTTAAAAAAATGAAAGCATCTATAGGATGTTGAAGATATGAGTAAAGAAATGGCATTTTTGAAATTCAAATTCACTCTCAACCAACCTTTTTTCCATCTGTGGGTAGAAAAGCAGCTGCAAGTGCAGCTTATTTGCCTGCTGAAATTTACAGCCTCCCGTGTCTTTTTTTCATTAGAAAAGAAACATTAAGGGGGCTGTTGTCTGCCCTGCCTGTTGATTCTTAGATCCCAACCAGTATGATATGTATTTTAGTTGATACCTGTATGCTTTTGAAGAGTGCTTTTTATTAGTGATGCCACAAAATTTTTAAAAAAGAGCTCACAACTCAAAATCTCATCTTTTTCATATCACTACTTGATCCCACTTGCCCTGAAACTACAACTAAGAAATTATATGAATGTAAAATGTATTTTATACTTACGGGCTGTTTTGTCCCTGCATGGTAAGTCTTCATCAGACTAAGTAGCTGAGGCGAAAATCCGAGGTTGGCTCATATGCATGCTCAAAAGTTGATCATTTTGACTTCTTTCTTGGACTTGATGAAAATCTTGGGTGGCTGAAACTGAGTTGACATTGCTGGGAATAAATTGACTGAATATAATACCCAGAGCTGCTCTAGATATCTAATGGGCTGGATCCAGCCATCCTCTGGGAAGACTTCCTCCAGTCTATGGACACATCCTTCAACTTAAGGGGCTCTTCCTCCAATGGAAGAGCCCCTTGTTGGAGAAAATCTCCTTAGGCCGGAGGAAGGCTTCAAGTGTTGCTCAGAGGAGTGGCAGGATAGGGAATAGTATCCACCTTAATAACTCTTCCACCATTAGGGGATGATACTAATATAAATGGAAGAAGTGCATGCAGCCAATCATGGAGAAAGGTGTCATGACACACAATATACACAGAAGGAAGGGGAAGGTCACATGGTTGCCCAGGCAACTCCCTCCCAACACACATGCACAGGAACAACTGTGAGGCAATTTAGAACTCCTGATAAAAGGCTTCCCCCCCTCCCCTTTAGTGTTTGTCAGTGCCTCTCATAACTGGTAACCTGATTGCTATTTCAGCTGCAGGGAATTCACCCATCATTTTTTTTTTTTAATAATTTGGTGAATTAGGTTCACTTTTAGGACTGGATATGTTTCATTGGTTGTTGTGTTGTTGTGTTGAACAGGGCTGGGGGTGTTGTTTGGACAGTAATTTATTAATCCATTTCTGTCCCATTCTTCCATCTCAATGATCCACCCAATCTGATGACATTAAAAATACCTGTCAAGCATGAACACAAAAAATTAAACACAGAAGAGTCCCGGAAAATAAGTGAATTAAATGAAATATAAAGCAGCAGCATTCAGCAACCTGTCATCTTTCCTTGTCAAAAGCTCTCTTATGTAGAACAGTTTTGACATCTCTACAGTAGAGGGGTGCTGGTGGTCAGGTGGACAGATGAGGAAGTCCTACCCCTGGGGATTTCCTATCTTAATTCTGTCAGATTGTCAACCGATGAAGCAATGCTTCAGATGATGATCTAAGCATGGTGTTCCGACTCATGTGGGATAAAGTGCTCTTTTGGACACCCTGGTCCAAGATTATTTAAGCTATTATAGATCAAAAGCATTTTGAGTTGTGCCCAGATTAGTGAAGGCATCTGAGCTTCAGCATTATGTCTTTTGGTCCCATCATGGGAAGACAAGACTCACTGAAAAAGACGATAATGCTTGGGAAAGTTGAAGGCAGCAGAGAAAGAGGAAGGCCCAGCATGAGGTAGATTGTCTCAATAAAGGCATCCTCGGCCATCAGTTTGCAAGACTTGAGCAAGGCTGTTAATGATGGGATGCTTTGCAGGTCATGAATTCATAGGGTCACCAGAAGCCAGAAGAGACTTGGTGGCGCATAACACACATGCGTTATATGCTCACACTCAGACCAAGTGCCAATTAACAATTTTGCCATCACATTCATGACCAACTGGAAGGCCTGAGTAGTTTTCAAAGGCCATCACAGTTAGAATGCTTTGCAATAATATCGGATTGGATCCAGTGATCAGTCTCTCCTCAGTGCAGCCCCACAATCTGCATAGCTGCTAATGCACACAGATCCTGCAACCCCAGGAATCAACTTCCCTGGGGTCAGAAAAGACTGCTGGGAATGAGCTGAACATGGGAGGGATCCACAATCCTTGTATAACAGATCATTGGATCTGACCCTAATGTGGAAGTTACCAAGGCACAGCTGACAGACAGTGACTGTCACAATCCCCTCAGAAGAGGGTTCAGTCAGTGTGCAAACCAAACCACCAAGGGAATTGAGTCTCACCTTGGCTCCCAGCTGTGCTTGGATAAAGGTTGCTAGAAAGTCCAATTACCACTGTCCCACCTAACAGGTGGATATGACTCAAAGTGACAGACCGGGCAGAACAGAAACAACTTGGGTGAAGTTTTAAAGTAATGAAGAACACAA
>NW_015174320.1:207519-227661 GCF_001447785.1 Gekko japonicus | reverse complement strand
GCTGACAGATGTGGGAATGGCAAGACTTCTGATCTTACAATGATCTACTGGCCCCTTCCAGGATAGATAGATAATGGTTCATGGAGGTGAGCTATTTTCTATTGAGAACATGACAAGGTGAGAAAGGATTAATTCACAGCACCACAGCCACAATCCAAATTGCCCGGTCCCAATGACTGATTTGTAACATTCAGATAAATGTCATGTCACCTGTTCCTGTGTAACATGAAGCCTCAGATTTTTTTTTACACATTCACAATAAACAGGAAAGCTCCTCTTAAACTTGCCTGTTGCCAAGTGCTTTTATGGCCTGCACAGGTGGCTGGGTGGTCCCTGAAATAGGCACCGTTGGTCTGAAGCCACCAGTGATGAGGTTGTGTGAAAAGCACTAGGCCCAGATTGTTGGCAGGCTCATGTCTTTCACATCATTACCTTCAGTTTCACCCTCTCATGTTCTATGTGCCTAGAGAGCTCCAAGATACGAGCGGCGCCAAACTGCAGCTTTTGCTGCACCACTCGATGTGAGTGGGCGGAATGAAATGAAGCTCACTGCGTTGTTTTTTTAAACGCCAACCCCTCCTAATAAAGTGGTTGGCAACAAGATGCGTTGGGACACTACAGAATCTTTACCGCTGGAGATTTTAAACAAAAGGATGCTGAGAAATCTCCTGCCAAGGATGCTCTAGGTATGAGGTTATTTCACTCCAGCTCCTGGGGTCACTTCTGAATAGGTGGACTTATTTACCCTGAAACCTCATATCAGTCTTATACTAGTGTCATAGTGTGACAAGAGTCACTGAAAAAGACAGTCATGCTCAGAAAAGTGGAAGGCAGCAGGAAAAGAGGAAGCCCCGACATGAGATGGATTGACTTGATCAAGGAAGCCACGACCATCAAGACTTCCCTCAAACAATCCTGAGAATTGTAGTTTGATAAGGATTCTTTGAATCCCTATGCTGTCTCACAGAACTACAATTCCACCAAGTCCTTGGCAAAAGGGAATGATTACTAAATTGCTTCCATAGTGTGATCATAACCAGTTACAGCCTTCTAAATCCATGGTCTTAGAAGGGTGTAACTCTGCCTGGGATTGCATAGATAGTCCGTTTGGGAAGTTTTTGTCTGTCCCCGTAATTCTATGAAATCTGAGATTGCCAAATCTGAATTTGTGGCTTCCTCCTCTGCGTACAGCCTTCAGGGAAGCACCAGTTACTTTGAGCTGGCGTAGGTAGGAATGTGAACTTAAAGCAAGGAAGCACAGCTTCCTGTGTCACCCTCAACTATGAATTCACATAACTGATCCAAGCTGTTAGCTTTCCTTCTGTCTCAGGCATCTAAATCTGGAGCCCTAACATTGCCCACCCATGCAGAGCTGGTTGGAAGCATCAGTGAGATAATGCCGAGGAAGTGCTTTTAACACTTGGAACTGATTATATAGATGCTAAATATTATTATTAATGCCATCAAACATGGCACCATCTGTCCTGTTTTTATCCTGTCCTTTCTCCAAGGAGTTCAGGTGGCACATGCAGTTCTCTGCTCTTCCATTTTATCCTCACAGCACCTCTTTAAAGTAAATGAGGTGAAGGGAGAGGCCCAAATTCACTCAGGAGGGTTGCCAACTTCTTCTTTTTTGCCATCAAGTTGCAGCTGATTTATGGAGGTCCCGTGAGATTTTCAAGACAAGAGACGTTCAGAGGTGATTTGCTATTGCCTGCCTCTGCATCATGGCCCTGATATTCCTTGTTGGTCTCCCATCCAAATACAGACCAGGGCTGACCCTGCTTAGCTTCCAAGATCTGATGAGATCGGGCTATCCAGGTCAGGGTATCACCAACCTGGGCTTGGGAAATTCCTGGGTATTTGGGAATAGAGACTGGGGAGGGTGGCATTTGGGGAGAGGAAGGGGCATAGTGGGGTAATGCCATAATCACCCTCCAAATCAGCCATTTTCTCAAGATCAGTTATTTTTCTGGGAGATATCCAGGTCCCACCTGGAGGTTGGCAACCTTGTCACTCAGTGAGCTTCCCGACTGGGGATTTGAACTCTCATCTCCCTGGCCCTAATCTGGCACTCTAACTGCTACGCCACATTGGCTGAGAATCTCTCCATTCTCTATGATTCTGCTGTGTAGGTCATAGCCTATAGCAAGCTGCTTTATGGGACTAACTCTGTTTAAGCATGCTGGCAAAGTTATCCACAGTTTGTAACCAGCTGTCATCCCCAGGTACTCCTCTCCATCACAGCTGGAGTGCTGACTCCATCCCACCCAAGGCTCTTCCTTAAAGCAGATTCTGTCTTTCCTTTCAGCTAGCCATGGTTGTGATCTGACAGTTTCCATTTAAAGAATGAGAGTTTGTTTTAAAAATCAACAAGATTTTTTGGGTATAAGGTTTTCAGAGTCAAAGCTCCCATCATCAGATATCTGGCAAAAGGAGCTTTGAGTCTTGAAAGTTTATATCCCAAAAATCTTGTTGGTCTCTAAATTGCTACTGGACTTAAATCTAGCTCTTCAGACCAACAGGACTACCCTCTGATACTGTTCTAAAAAGTAATGATATTAGTGGCAGGGGGTATGAGCTTGGCTCTCAGAGCGACCTATGCCAGAGCTTGGCTCTCAGAGACAATAGGGACTAGGATCCTGAAACCTCAAGTGGTCACCAATGGGAACCTTGGCGGGATGTTTAAACCCACACATTTTGTGAGTCAGATACAGCTAGAGTGGGAGTCCATCTGTCCTATATAGTGGGAAGTGGAATGATTTCAGATGACAAATGACAATCAGCAGGCTAATGACAATAGAAGGTGTGATTGGATTAGATGTGATATGCAGAGAGGTAGCATGGGTGGAGAAATCAGCACTGGTAATGAGACAGGAAACCTAGATCTCAATTTAATCCAGGTGTATGCACAAATTTTGTTAGTCTTTAAAGTGCTACTGGACTCCTGCTCTTTTCTACTGCTACAGACAGACAAACACGGCTACCCATCTTCATCTATTTTAAAAACAGGGACATTCCTGGTAAATGCTCCAATTTCCACCCATCTGATCTCTCCCCAGTTCCACCCTGCTACCTTTTCCTCATGCTCAGGGTGGACTTCTCAACAGCCTCGACCAGGGCCAGGGCCTTTTCTGCCCTGGCTCCCACCTGGTGGAACATGCTCCCCATCGAGATCAGGGCCCTGCGGGATCTTACTCAGTTCCGCAGGGCCTGCAAGATGGAGCTGTTCTGCCAGGCTTTGGGTTGACGCAGCGGGTGTCCGCATATGGCCTCCCCGAGGTTGCTGTCTCCTACCTACTGGCCATCAATCTGCCAGCAACCGGCCATAACAATCAGTATTAATGGGCCGGAATTTGTACCAGCAGCTATAACTACTGATTTTAAATGTTTATAATGTAATGTTTTATTGTGTTTTAAAACTTATTGTATTATTTGAGATGATGTGACCCGCCCTGAGCCCGCTCACGGGGTGGGCGGGATACAAATATGAAAAATAAATAATCAGCTTTCTGCCTAACTGATCTGGAAACAAACTCCCTTTTTGTTTTTTCGGTACTTTGAGCATGGTAGGGTGCTTCAGACCCAGGGGGCTGCCTTATACCAAGTTGTACCCCGGTCCATCAAGGTCAGGGCTGTCTACTCTGACTGGCAGCAGTTCTCTAGGGTCTCAAGTGGAAATCTTTCGTATCACCTCCTACCTGGCCCTATTAGCTGTAAATGCTGGGGATTGTGCTGGAGATTCTGGGGCAGATGCTCTGCCACTGAGCCACGGGTCAGGCCACATAAGGAAACTATTCTTTCTCTAAGGAAGGGCTTGTTATGAGCAAGTAAAAATTTCTGAACTATCTTATTCAAAGTGTTCTGTAGCTAACAATTCCTATACTGTACAATTTTGTTGTTGTTGTTCAGTCGCACAGTCGAATCTGACTCTTCGCGACCCCATGGACCAGATCATGCCAGGCCCTCCTGTCTTCTGCCGTCCTCTGAAGTTTGCTCAATGTCATGTTCATTGCATCTATGACACTGTCTAACCATCTCATCCTTTGCTGTCCCTATCTTCTTTGACCTTCAATCTTTCCCAGCATCAGGGTCTGCTCCAGTGAGTGCTCCCTTCTCATTTGGTGGCCAAAGTATTTGAGCTTCAGTTTCATTATCTGGCCTTCCAGGGAACAGTCAGGGTTGATTTCTTTTAGGATTGACTGATTTGATCTTCTTGCAGTCCAAGGGACTCTCAAGAGTCTTCTCCAGCACCATAGTTCAAAAGAATCTATTCTTCGGCGCTCGGCCTTCCTTATAGTCCATCTCTCGCAGCCATACATGACTACTGGGAATACCATCGCTTTGACCATGCGGACTTTTGTTGGCAGGGTAATGTCTCTACTTTTTATCATGCTGTTTAGGTTCGCCATCACTTTCCTCCCAAGGAGCAGGCGTTTTTTAATTTCATGGCTGCTGTCACAGTCTGTGGTGATCTGGGAGCCCAGGAACGTGAAGTCTGTCACTACTTCCACAATAGGTGTATTCATATTCAATACACGCATTCACACTCAGCCACCCTGAGGCAAGAGGAAAAGCGAGATATGGAGATTTTAATTAATAAATAAATAAAATTTGGTCTTGAGAATAGGTTTACAGAGGTTTTGATTGATTAGGGAGAAATCACTGAATTACAGAAATATTGCAGCCCCACCTAACAAGGAAGGTTTCCTATTGCCCTGCCAGTACACAGTGCTTGTTGGATCATCACCTATGGTGGATATAAGGACTGCTAGGTTTAGGGGGGGCCCTGTTCATTCAACTGTCCTCTCAAAAGTGAAAGAAATCATACATCTAAAGGACCAGGTGAAGATAGGTAGCGGTGTTAGTTTGTCTGTAGCAGCAGAAAAGAGCAAGAGTCCAGTCGTACCTTAAAGACTAACAAAGTTTGTGGCAGGGTATGAGCTTTCGTGAGTCACTGCTCACTGGTATCTGAAGAAGTGAGCAGAAAAGCTCATCCCCTGCCACAATTTTTGTTAGTCTTTAAGGTGCTACTGGACTCTTACCCTTTTTTACTTCTAAAGGACCAGGGTTAACATTCTTAGGATGTCGCCTGTTTATAGAACTTTCATAGTGATCCATTCAGTGTCGGTGCCCAGTTCAGTTTCTTGGCATTTGTACATTTCAGCTATTCTTAAGAGTAAAACATTTGTGTCCATTTAGAGGGAAACAGTCTTGCTTTTACTTGGTGTTTTATGTGACATGAATAAACACAGATTATAGATCTTAGCATGCAAATTTATCTTCTTATATATTGCCCAGATAAATTAGGCACACAAATTGTGTGTCATGGTCATGGCACGGGCAGCAAAAGCAATACAGAAGTAGGAGAAATGGAGGGGGGGAAGAGTGATGATGATGTTCTTCACCTGGGGTGGCCAGGGCCAATCCTGGTCATCATGTGGCCTCACTAGGGAAAAAGTGACTTCTATCTGGAAATGTTAGAAGACGTTCTTTCCTGTCATTTCAGCCAAATGGTCGATATTGTACTGGCTATTAGGGAAGCATAATATCCACGAGTCTGAAATCCTGAGTTCTGCTTGCTCTTGCTAGTTTCTTTCACCCAGCAACTCTCTCTCAGTTGTTCAGCAAGAAAGGCAAAGCTGGCCAAGGCAGTAGAGTCGTGCTGACCAGTAGAGCTACTGAACAGCGTGGGCGGTGAAGGAATGCACACGATACGTCTTTCCTGTCTCAGCAGATCCCAGCACCTGCTGGAGAAAACTGAACAATATGCCCCCTCTCTCACAGTCCAATAGTTAAATAATCTGGTGGTGAAACCATCAATCTGATGACACAGAAGCGTAAGGGATTAAATTCACCCGCATCGCTTTTTGCCAGCCAAAGCTAGCAAACTGGGACATGCCGCTACCCAGCGCAAACACCACCGAGAACTGACTGGGCCAATCCCTTTGGCGTGGTGAAGGGCACTCAAGCAGACTGTGTCTGGATCTCAATAGGGTACTTGCTGTCTATAATTCAATTCACAGCACGTCGCATATGCAGAAAACTCAGTTCTCAGAGGCAGCCATGAGCTCACACTTACTGCATTTGGGGCACATGCAGAAAATTCATGTGGGGGAGCCCTCTTGGGAGTATGCCACTGCAAAATTCAGGGTGGTAGATGGCACATTTGAATGCTTGTCCTCCCTCCCCCCACTTCCACCCTTGAAAATCTGTTTTATTAATAACTCGACTATACGAAATGCCGGGAGTTCTGTGAACAGAGACCGTGGGGGCTCGTTCCCAATCAGCACAAGGCCACCAGGAAAGGGAGGCACTTAAGCCTCCCTGCATGCTGTTTTTCTTATCTGAAATGGTCCCAAGAAGTCTCTACTTGCCCCCATGGGAGCAAACATAGAGGTGCTTGCGCTAGAAGCTGTATGCTTGCTCCAGTGGAGCAAATAGCATCTCAAATCAGGGAGATGTCTCAATGTAAGTCAGCCCACGGCATCTGATTTTAGAGGGGAAAATAAGGGGGGGATTCATACAACTCCCAGCATCACATGTAGTAGCAGCCTAAGGAAAAGGATTTTAGCTGGCCTCCTTGATGTTACAGTTTTCTACATATAGAAAGCTGGGGCTTGAACCAGTAGCATGGCTTCCTTTTTACTGCTCTTTATCCTGATTGTGCAGTGCCAGGTGCTACGCTAGAAGAGACAGCAGTCGCCTTCAGTGTTCCCTCTAAGCTGAGTTAGTGTGAGCCAGGGCTTTTTTTGTAGAAAAAGTCCAGCAGGAAGTTATTAAGTACCAAAGTAAAGTCTTTTTAGTCGTGTTCACTTCTTCTATTTTAAGACCCAAAAGCAGAATTTCGGGTGCTTTTTTAAAAGAGCATTTCAATATTTTTTGCATTTCATTGTGGACTTTTGTCCAAAAGTCTGCAGCTTTTTCACAAGTCCACCACATATGGTAACATGAGCCCTCATGACTCTTACATTTCCAACATTTGTTTGACATATTCTGATTCATATTTGCAATTTTCCTAATGTAGCCAATTCTAATGAGTTCCTGCTGTTGGGTGTGGCCTATTATGCTAATGAGTTCCTGCTGGGTGCGGCCGACTTGGGAGCCAGCCGGAACTCCGTTCCTGTGCGTTCCTGCCCAAAAATAGCCCTGGTGTGAGCTAGCTCACCGTTTTTTAGCCTCCAGCTCACACATTTTTGCCTTCACTCAGGAAGGATGGCTCCAGAGCAAAGTAATTTATGCAGTAGCCAAATTGCTTGCTTGCCACTTTAATGTCAGTAGCTCACAAAGCCGAATTTTTGCTCACAAGACTCCACAGCTTAGAGGGAGCATTGGTCGCCTTATTCCAAAGGCTTTAAATCCCCATTGATGGGCCAGGCAGAGGTGGTGAGAGACATCAGGAATCTGTAATGAGTATCATGGAGAGGTTAAGCAGAGGGTCCCAAGGTAGCGAAGGGGCAGATAAGGTGAGGCTGTGGCAGTAAGAAAAGATATGAAGCAGCAGAGGCTAGATGGCCCTCTGACAGCAATGCGGATTCTGTGAACTTTGGCAGATCATGAGAGGGAGGCTGCAGGAAGGGTTGCCTCAGTGCTTAGTTCTCGTGGCCCTTTCTTACACGCCCAGGGAAATGCTGATCACCACTTTGGGGTCAGGAAGCAATTTTTCTCCAGGCCAATTTGGCCGGGGATCCTGGAGGTCTTTTGTCATCTTCTGGGCGTGGAACAGCGGTCACAGGGGGTGTGGAGGGGGAGGTATTTGTGAATTCCCTGCCTTGTGCAGGGGGTTGGACTAGATGACCCTGGAGATCCCTTCCAATTCTATGATTCTGTCTCAAGACCAAGTCTGAAGGACAGGAAAGAAGTCATTTTCTGATACGATTACAGTGCTTTGGTATTCCAATTGTAAATGTAAATAGTAACTGCATGAGAATGATGCCTTACTATACTGCCTGTTCATTTAGAAACAAGTGCTTGGATTAGGTGGACACACAGCCAAGCTGCACATTATGGTGACCGTGGGTCCGACCCGTGGCCGCCAATGCCATTTTACAGGAAAATGTAGCCATTTAAAAATTGCCGCAAGGGCCTGATTGGCCTTGCACTGCAGCATCACCAAGTGATCTTGTTCCTCCTCCTACCACATGGCCCTTGGAAAGGGGTGGGTGCGACAAGATCTCCTGGTGCCACTGCTGCATGGGCCGAATCATAGGGTTGCCAGCCTCCAGGTGGGGCCTGGAGATCTCCCGCTTTTACAACTGATCCCCAGCTGACAGAGATCAGCTCCCCTGGAGAAAATGGCTGCTCTGAAGGGTGGTGTAAGACACAGGCTTCGGGTTCTCTGCCAGAATACTTCAGGCTCTACGCTCAGGCTTGGCAAATCAGGCAAAAAAGCTTTTATTATCAAAAAACAACAAAGGCAACCTCAATTAACAATGCTTTGAGGAAAAAGAAAATTACACGTCCTTCAGGGGGTTGCCAAAATACAAAGAGTAATTAAAATCAACTGGAACTTACAATCACAAGGTAGGAAAACATCCTGCCCACCAGACGTGCGTTATCTTCCTTAGAGGTGGACTCTATGACCTTGTACCATGCTGAGGTCCCTCCCCAAACCCCACCCTCTCCCAGATCCGCCCCCAAAGTCTCCAGGTATTTTCCAATCCAGACCTGGCAACCCTACCCAATCAGGACTAGACCCCTGCAGCAATTATTAAACGGTGACATTTCCCTCTAAAATGCCACTGGCAGCCATGGTTTGGAACTGTGGCTGCCATAACATGTGTTTCAGTTCATAGTGGGATTCAGTCTAAATTTTCCAGCAGCAGAATCCAACCGCAGAATGGAACATTCCTGTCTTTGCCCTCCCACCACAGCTCATTGATCTCCATCAAATGCTACTCCTGTGGGGGTAGGGGATCCTAAGGAATGATGAGGGGGGGAGAGGTGTCTACAGCAGGAAGGAGGAATTGACAGAAATTGCCAATTTAGTCCAGCTCTGACTCAGTGTGCCTTAGCTCAGACATGGTCAGAGTGGTCAGTGACCAGCTGTTTTCCTGTTCTGGTCCTGAACTGCGCTTACTTTTAAAAGAGTACAAATCAAATCAAGGTGCCCAAAGCGGAATACAGAGTATGCCATACACAGGCACATCAGAGATGGCGCAGAGGTTAAATAAATGGTGACCACCGGGAGAATCTTGTCGAGCTAGCTGTGATCGAACTACATGGTTAAAAGCTGTATGGTATTTGTTACCCGATGATCTCTTTTTGTGGTTTTTGCTATCTGGCTATAAAAGACAAGCTCTCTGCTAGCAAAGATATTTAAGATTGATACATTTGTATTTTCAATGGAAGAGAGTTACTGTTTGTGAGGTGTGCATCTCTGACCAATGAGTTTTGCAGGTTTTTGTATTGTTTCAAAAAACCACAGACCCTGTTTGACTCAGCATCTCAGTAAGGCAAAATAAGTCTGTCAACCTTTCAAGGTCTACTTTTAAAAATTAGAATTCCAAAGTTTTACATTTGCAAAGCAAGAAAGCATCCTCCAAATCTCTTAAAGGTAAAGGTTTCCTTTGCTCGAAAGCCAGTTGAATCCAACTCTAGGGGGCATCTCCATTTCCAAGCCGAAGAGCCGGTGCTGCCCAAAGACTTCTCTGTGGCCATGTGGCTGGCTTGACTAAACGCCAAAGCGCACGGAACGCTGTTACCTTCCGACCTTCCCACCTATTTACCTACTTGCAATTTCTTGCTTTCGAACTGCTAGGTTGGCAGGAACTGGGGCTAGAGATGGGAGCTCACTCCATCACTCAGCACTTGGGTCTCGAACTGCCGAACTACAGACCTTCTGGTCTGCAGCTTAGCATCTTCACATCTGAGCTAATGCATTCTGATTGATCCCATCTGTGCCCTGTTGCTGAAGCATGTAGGGAGTGCCTTGCTGGCTCAGTCCAACAACAGTTCTGGCTGTTGGTAAAAGTTCACTGATGCATTTTAGTCCACTTTCTGCCCACCCATAGGTGCAATTTAGAAAGCAAAACTTTTTTTGAAACCACTTTAAATTCTCATAAAAGCAATGATATGTCTCCAGCCTAAGGTTCTCCCTATTACGGCTCTAAATACTATTAGCTTCATAAGGACCCATAACGTTCTGTGTTGTCTGAGCAGCTGACAATTGGGTTGGATGCTGTACATCATCAGCATATGGCAGTGGTGGAAGCAGACTTCTGCCACCTTCCCTTAGAGAACAACCCTGCTCGATCAGACCAAGCTTGGCCTAATCCAGCTTTCCGTTTCCCACAGAAAACAGCCAGACACCTCTGGGATAGGAAGCCACAACAAGGCAACAGTCCTCCCTCACTTTTGCCCCCCCCAGAGGTATACTGCCTCTCACCATGGAGGTTCCATTTAGCCATTGTGGCTAATAGACATTTTTCTCAATGAAGTTGTTTAGTCCTTTTTATAGACTAAGCTAGTGGCGATTGCCAGAGCCTATAGCAATGAACTCCACATATCAACTTTGCATTGTGTAATAAAAACCCTTCATTTGTCTGTCCTGCATTAACTGCCAATTGGTTTATTCATGTCACCCTGAATGTTAGTATTATGGAAGAGGGAGAAAAGGTTCTCTCTACCTACTTTCTCCATGACAGCATACATTTATAAACCTTAGTCTATTGCGTTTCCTTTCGTTGCCTTTTTTGCCCTAAACAAAAAGCCTCAGAGTCCTTAACCTTTCTTCCTAAGTGTGGTGTTTTGCCATGTAAATGCTGTGTGTGCATTTTATTTCTGTGTTTTAATGTTGAGTTTTAAATGTATGTCGCTGTGATCTAAAATGTAAGCCTGAGTAAGAAAGAGGGGGCTGGATGGGTGAGGGAAGTGAATTATGATTGGACTAGCAGTAAAGCCCGTTGTGAAAGCAATACAACGAGATCTAGAAAGAGGCTCTGGGGGAGTGCTCTGGCTTTGGGCAAACAGTGTCAATTTGCTGTGGTGACCTCAGCAGGGTATAATGACAGAGTCCACTGTTTTCTCCAGAGGAACTGATCTCTGCTACCTGAAGAGCAGTTGTAAAAGTTAAGCTTTGTGGAAGTTACTGTCCTAAATCACAAGTGAGAAAACAAACCTGTGTGCTAGATCGATTTAAGGAACCATTACACTTATCTAAAACCATTAAGCCTATTAAACGTACAGAAACCATTATGCTGTTTTACTTATAAATAAACCATACAGAAATCATTATGATGTTTTACTTATAAATAAACTCTATTCATGTTTAACAAAAACAACTGTTTATTTTAAAGGATCTCCTTTTACCTCAGAGCAACCTCACGCACTGACCATTCTGTCAATCTGCCATGCACAACTTAAGCCATCCTGTTCTCTGGGTCCAACTAAGAATTCTAAGGTGGAAGCCTTTGATGGCAGCAAAAATAAGGAAGACAAGAAGGCAGCATAAAACATGTCACCTCAGAACACTACAGAGAGGTGCCTTTACAAAGGTTACATGTAAAAGGACCACAGAGAAAGAGCAACAGTGTTCACTCAAGGAAGTTGCCCCAATTCCGCCATCATTTTAATTGTCCCTTTCTACTCCTTATCCAATTCTATGATATCCTTTTTGAAATATGACAGCCAGAACTATACACAATATAACAAACATGGCCACATCAAAGATCTGTGCAAGGGCATTACAATACTGGCTGTTTTGTCCATTTTCTAATAAACTCCAGCACTGAATTTATCTCTTTCTACATTGCTACACACTGCATCAGTGTTTTCTTTGAGATATCCCTCTCTTTCCTGGTTAGCTGATGTCAGTACATAGTTCATTGGTAGACCTTCAAAATTTATTGTCATTATACACTATGAAATTTCATTTTTGAGTTTGACATTGTTAGATGGTAATTCATTAAGGTTTCCTAAATCACAAGTGAGAAAACAAACCTGTGTGCTAGATCGATTTAAGGAACCATTACACTTATCTAAAACCATTAAGCCTATTAAACGTACAGAAACCATTATGCTGTTTTACTTATAAATAAACCATACAGAAATCATTATGATGTTTTACTTATAAATAAACTCTATTCATGTTTAACAAAAACAACTGTTTATTTTAAAGGATCTCCTTTTACCTCAGAGCAACCTCACGCACTGATCATTCTGTCAATCTGCCATGCACAACTTAAACCATCCTGTTCTCTGGGTCCAACTAAGAATTCTAAGGTGGAAGCCTTTGATTGCAGCAAAAATAAGGAAGACAAGAAGGCAGCATAAAACATGTCACCTCAGAACACTACAGAGAGGTGCCTTTACAAAGGTTACATGTAAAAGGACCACAGAGAAAGAGCAACAGTGTTCACTCAAGGAAGTTGCCCCAATTCCGCCATCATTTTAATTGTCCCTTTCTACTCCTTATCCAATTCTATGATATCCTTTTTGAAATATGACAGCCAGAACTATACACAATATAACAAACATGGCCACATCAAAGATCTGTGCAAGGGCATTACAATACTGGCTGTTTTGTCCATTTTCTAATAAACTCCAGCACTGAATTTATCTCTTTCTACATTGCTACACAGTGCATCAGTGTTTTCTTTGAGATATCCCTCTCTTTCCTGGTTAGCATATGTCAGTACATAGTTCATTGGTAGACCTTCAAAATTTATTGTCATTATACACTATGAAATTTCATTTTTGAGTTTGACATTGTTAGATGGAAATTCATTAAAGTTTATTAAATTCCGTTCTTATCTGTCTACCTCCTCGGGAAAACCAATCCAAATTCTGAGAGAACTAAAGCCTTATATCAGAGATTTGCGATTCCACCCGTAACCTGAAATACATTCTTACATTTTACATTGTTACATTTAAGAGATCATAACTGTTTTGGAAAAGTGGAGCAATTATTTTATGGCCTCAAGCAAGTTAACATTTTAAAACCTCAGTCCCCATCTGCAAAACATGAAAAATAATGGCCAACTTTGAAACATGGTGAGGAATAAAGTTTGCAATGCTCTTTATAAATTGGAAGTGATTTATAAAATGATTATTGATTTAAATAATTGTATGACCTACTCACAAAATGCACAAAAAATCTAAGTATTTACATAAAGGCAAAGTGCTATAGAACTGCACAATGCCTTGGATCTGCGCAGGCAGGAGTGGACTGGCCATGTAACCCACAGGGAGAGTTCTTGGTGGGCTGCTGTCCCAGGGAGCTGCTGGTGGCCAGCAGCAAGCATAGCCAAGTTCAGCAGCTCTGCCAATGCCCTGGGAGTCAGCTGGCTCAGCCCTTCAGGGGCAACAGTGATCAATGTCTGTTCATCCAATGCCTCCTCCACCAGCACAACTGCCAGTTTATGGGAAGAAGCAATTGGTGAATACACACCCATTGTTTTGTGCTGCTGGTGAAGTCCAAGCAGAGCAGCCCCTGCAGTGGTGATGTTGTAAAGTAGGGCCCTCTTGGTTTGGCTTGCTTCTGGGCTGTTTTAACTTTCTTGTCCATCCCTGTGCTAGGCTTCCCAATTGCTTGGACCTGCCAGGGAATTCTCTATCCTCAGCTACAAGTGGGAGGGGGGGAAATGGCCTCCATAGTTATGCTCTAGGAATTTCCACTAGACTCTATGGACTTTACCAGACAGATTAGGGGAACGTTCTGGGTCATTACCCAGAGGTGATAATACATCCTCCCCAAACTCCACCTGGAACTGCCCCCCAAATCTTCCAGCATTTGCCTAGACGATGTTAGGAACCCTACCCTATGCACTGATGTAATTTATATAAAGGTGATATGAACTAAGGGATTCTCAGGGCTGTGTTGCACCACTAGGAAGTATCCGACGTGTGTTCACCACCCACGTTGTTCAGCAGTAGCAATATTGTGCAAAATGGTCACAAGGCTAACTCGCGCAGTGCATGTTTTTCACGAGGCTGGTGAGCAGCACTGAGTCATCACTTCACTCATTTCTTGCTCCAGGTCCGCCTGGTCATCGCAGAAAAGGGGTTGCCATGTGAGGAGCGGGATGTTAGTATGCCACTGACTGAGCACAAAGAGCCCTGGTTCATGCGGCTCAATCTTGGGGAAGAGGTACCCGTGATCATCCATGGAGACAACATTATCAGCGACTACAATCAGATCATCGATTACATGGAAAAGACTTTCACAGGAGGTAAGATGAGAGACCAGGCGACAGTTATGAGCTTCCATGAGTCACTGCTCACTTCTTCAGATACCTGTAAAATGTGTAATATTGATAGAAGTATGGGTTAACAGACCATATCGAACATTTTCCTTTTTAATTCCCTGTTACAATCAACTGACCTGAAGCAAAATAGTGTTGGGCTTGTTTGTTTAACGTGTCCTTGACTCTCAGTTCTAATGACTGAAGTGTGTCCTCACAAATTGATCAACTAATGCTTTATTGATTTAATTTGCCAGTTAACAAATAAACAGGGCTGTGAGCTTTTATTACATTAAGATTAAGGCCTTTGTTCAAGAGCTGTTTGTTTGAAAAGTCATGTTGAGAAGGGAACGTCTGCAGATACAATTCAGTTCTCTACTTCCTAGCTATGCATTTGTTCCTTTGCGTGATATCTTGTGTGGTATCTCCAGGTAACTTGTCATAAACCTTCAGGAAGGTGGCTGAATAAAGCCTGCCCCTGCCTCCCACCTCTGGTATTTCAAGGAGGTCTCCCATCCAAGTACTTGCCAGAGTTGATCCTGCTTAGCTTCTGAGATCTGACAAGATCGGGCTTGCCTGGGCTATCCAGATCAGGGCTTCTGCAAAGAATTCTTGTGAGGAAGCAGTTTGCAGTTCAGAAGGGGCGGGGAAAATGATGAACCTTCCCCTTCCCCATCTCCCCCAGATACTCTACTATTGTGACCCTGAGTGAAGCACTCAACTGTTTACCATGCAAACAAGGTTGTAGAAAATGTCCTACCCCTTAATGGACGCTTGATGGTCTGTTATTTACCAGGGTGAAAAGTACTGGGTTCGCCGCATGGAGGACTCGGACGACGACATACTGTAGCACACGTTTATTGTACTTCACACAAAGACTGACTCTAATGGCCAACAGAGCCAACTATATACATATCCACCCAGCAACCCCCCCACTCCCATTGGAGGGTTTGAATGTCCCGCCAAGGTGGCTATTGGTTGGGGCTGGGGGATCCAGGATCCGAAGTTTCCATTGTTCCGGGATCCAAGCTCTGGCCAGTCCGCGGACCCCTGGTGGTGGTCCACGTACATAACACAGGGGATGCTATTTGCCCTCATGCCATGAAAAGCTTCAGCTGCCCATTTCCACATGTGAAGCCTCTATTAAAGGGGTAGGACAAAACAGATCTGGACCGCTGCAAAGTAAAAACCGAGGCATTTCTCCATTCCCTCAGTAATCCCTCCGTCCCGCCCTGTGTTATGATTACTGTTTTATGTGCTTTTAATAGGTATTGTAGTTTTGGTTTTAGTTATTTTTATAATATGTTTTTAGAAACTTTTAACCGTTAGCCATCTTGGTAGCCCTGACTGGGCAGAAAGGTAACATACAAGTATTGTAAATAAAATAAATAAATTTCAGGGTGTTGTGTCCGCTGACCGCCACCAGGGGCCAGCGAACACTCCAGAGCTTGACTCTGGAGTAACAATGGGGACTAGGCTCCTGGTCTCTCCCCTGAGGGACCAATGGGACCGTGGCGGGAGATTTAAACCCACCAACGGGACCTAGGGGTGTGTCCCCAGGTATGTATATAGTTGGCCAGCCGGCCGTTTGTCTTTGTCTTTGTTGTGTACCAGTAAACCATGCGGATTGCTACATCAGTCTCCGTGGTTTCTTCATGCGTTTAACCCACTACACTTCACAGGGAAAGGGTTAAACTCCCTCCCTTCCCCCACTGCATTTCCATTGCAAATGTATCCCTCTCACAGATGCTTTGCAGTGGAGCAAGGACCATTAGAGTGGCACCTGCAGCTGTGTGCTGTGATAAGTAGCACAGGGGTGACCTCCTATTTATAAAAGCCAGTTCCCATCTCTTGGTGACTTGTCCTACAGAGAGTCCCCTTGTGTGTGTGCATTGCTTCCAACCAGGGCTTTTCTTCTGGGGGAATGCATCGGAATGGAGTTCAGGATCCTCTTCGACAGAATTCTTTTTAAAATGTTTAAAAGTTCAGGAGTTTTCAGTATACAGACTGGAAAACTTCATTTCCCTCTTGAGCGTTCCGGCACCTCTTTTTAAAAAGGGGGGGGAGGGGGAAGCCCTGCTTCCACCCTAGCTGAGAGTGATGGTTGGCTCTCTTGGGTTGCCAGGCCCCCCCCCCCACCCACTATGGAGGCAGTCCTCCCATTGGCAACCCTCGTTCCCCTCCGCCACCCTGAGTGGCAGCAGGAGAGAAGAAATGTTTGCTTCACATGTGCTGTGTTATCGCTTCCTTGGGGAAATCTGGAAGAGATGTTGAGTTGCTCTATGAATAACCAGAAATTCTATGGAGGTAAATCAAGATGGGTAGCTGTGTTAGTCTGTCTGCAGCAGTAGAAAAGAGTAAGAGTCCAGTAGCACCTTAAAGACTCACAAAATTTGTGGCACGGTATGAGCTTTCATGAGTCACTGCTCAGTTCTTCAGATACTGAAGTGAGCAGTGACTCATGGCGAAAGCCACAAATTTTGTTAGTCTTTAAGGTGCTACTGGACTGTTTTCTACAAAAACTGTGGTTTTACCATAGAGTTTCCAGCAATTCCGAGAGTTACCCAACATCGCTTCTGGGTTTTACGGGAAGTGATGTCATAATGCATGCAATGCCATCTCCCCCATGCCCCTGCCCTCAAGATCTCTCCAGTGGTTCTCTGCTTGTCTTTTCTGGATTAGTCCGACCTTTTCAATTGAGCAAGGCGGACTAGAGAGTGACAACAAACTTTGTTCTCCACTAAAGCAATCCTGGCTTTAAAAATTTCACGTGGAAGACTGTGCTCTTGGGTAGGGTTAAGTTTGGCTTGACCCACATGGTTGTTGCTTGGGGCTGCCAGCTCCACGTTGTGAAATTCCTGGAAATGTTGGGGTGGTACCTGGGGAGGGCAGGTTTTGGGGTGGGGAGGAGCTTCAATTGGGTATTTGCCATACAGTTAAGATGCTGAACTGCAGGCTGGAAGGTCGGTAGTTCAGCAGTTCAAGACCCGAGTGCCACATGACGGAGTGAGCTCCCTTCTCTGGTTCTAGCTCCTGCCAACCGAGCAGTTCGAAAGCAAGAAATTGCAAGTAGATAAATAGGTACCACTTCAGTGGGAAGGTAACAGCGTTCCGTGCACCTTGGCGTTTAGTCATGCCGGCCACATGACCACAGAAATGTCTTTGGACAGTGCTGGCTCTTCGGCTTGGAAACGGAGATGGGCACCGCAACCCTAGAGTTGGATTCGACTGGCTTTCGAGCAAGGGAAACCTTTACCTTACCACCCTCCAAAGCAGATATTTTCTCCAGGGGAGCTGATCTCTGTTGTCTTGGGGGGTCTACTGTAATTCCAGGAGATCTCCAGGCTCCAAGTGGAGGTTGGCAACCCTAGCATTGCTTTCCAGAAATTGCCAGCTCTGCTAGGAAGCTGCCATGTGGCTCAGTTTCACAACTGCAACCACACTGTACCATTAGTAAAGGTAAAGGTTCCCTTGCTCGAAAGCCAGTCGAATCCGACTCAAGGGCTGCGGTGCTCATCTCCGTTTCAAAGCCGAAGAGCCAGCGCTGTCGAAGACGTTTCCATGGTCATGTGGCCGGCGTGACTAAATACCAAGGAGCACGGAACGCTGTTACCATTAGAAGACCTAGAAAAATGCCAGATAATATAGGACACAAGTGTGCATTTGCTTCACCATGGGGAATTCTGCAAGTACAGTATCCCTGCAAAGGTGGGAGAACATGTCACTAACCAGTTTTCTCCCTGTTTAAGGCAGAAGGGCCTTATCCCATCCGGGATGTGACGGAGGCTCACTTTTCATATTGCTGCAGCAGCCGATGTTTACATGGGAGTTATAGACCTTCTTTTGTATTGGAATCGCCTTCTTTCCCAGTTCTGTTTCCAAAGCCCTCCAGGCTGAGACACTTCAGAGGCTTAGGATGGATATTTCAATGGGGGCTTTGTCACAGATCCCTCCCGTCATCTAAAAGCAAGCAGATGCTCGAAGAATGGTCTTAAAATAGACCCAAAGAGAAAAGGGAGCCTTGGCAGCAATACTGCATTCCTGGTTGCTTAAGCTCTCACATTCAAATGAACTTCCCTCCCCCTCCGCCTCCGCCCTCCCTGCCCCTGACTGCATTCAGCATATTTCAGCTCTGTAAGGAAATGTGGCCAGCAGAATATGAGACTTTGGGTTCATTAACTCCCCTGATCTTTGCTGAATCCCCAAAGGATGTAACCCAAGCACTGGTTCAAATTGTATTTATCTGGAGGCGAGGGTGAAGACAGACATCGCACTTTGCAGAGCTGCAGGGCAAGCTGAGCAGCACCCCCCTACCTTTGGTCTAAATATACTGTGATTCTTCCAGATCAACCTCCTTAAGGGAGGGGGGGGGAAACAATTACGCAAGTTCTCAGCCAAGGACAGCTGTGCATGGTGCCAGAAGGCTCTCTGGCACCCATGATAACTTCCAGAAACCTCCCCCCAACCCTATCCTCAAGACAGAGTTTTTGCAAATTGATAAGGATGTGGTGTAGCAGTCAGAATGTTGGACTAGCAGTCAGAATGTTGGACTAGCAGTCAGAATGTTGGACTAGGATCAAATTCTTGCTCTGCCATGGATGACCTCAGGGCAGTTACTCAGTCTCAGTCTTACCTACCTCACAGGATAGTTGCAGGGGGTGGCCGTGCTGGTCTGCAGCAGAAGAGCTTGATTCGAGGTCATTAGTCCCTTAGAGACCAACAAGATTTTTGAAAACTCACACCCTGAAAATGTGCTGGTTTCTAAGGTGCTACTGGACTCTAATCTAGCCGTTCTACCTCACGGGTTGTTGTTGTGAGGACGGGGAGGGGAGGATGATGTTGTCATCTGCTTTGGATTCCTATTGGGAAGAAAAACAAGGTGTAAATATCTAAATAGATGAACAAACATATCCATATCAGGACATCCATAATCACTACCTGACCAGTATTACAGTTCCTGCTAGATGACTCTGGACTTATGTGACCTACAGAATATCCAATACCCGCCCATGAGGGCAGAAAGGTGGAATACCAGTTTTGTAAAGGTAGATAGTAGCTGCTGCCAGTCAGAGTAGACAGTACTGATCTACTACCTGGTCCTTTTAACTGGGAGGAGCTGCGGTGGCTCAAGTGGTTAAGACGCTGAACTGCAGGCTGTGGAAGGTCAGTAGTTCAGCAGTTCGAGACCCGGGTGCTGCATGACGGAGTGAGCTCCCGTCTCTAGTTCCAGTTCCTGCCAACCTAGCAGTTCGAAAGCAAGACATTTCAAGTAGATAAATAGGTACCACTTCGGTGGGAAGGTAACAGCGTTCCGTGCGCCTTGGTGTTTAGTCATGCCGGCCACATGACCACGGAAACGTCTTCTGACAGCGTTGGCTCTTTGGCTTTGAAACGGAGATGAGCACCACAACCCTAGAGTTGGATTTGACTGGCTTTCGAGCAAGGGAACCTTTACCTTTTAACTGGAGATGCCAGGGGCTGAACCTGGGACCTTCTGCATGCCAAGCAGTGATCTCCAGCTGAACCACGGTTCCTCCCACGCCTGAGGCTTACTAGGCCAGGGAAACTGACATTTATTTATGTGTTTACAAAAACCTGCAACTGGCTTTTCAACCAGGGTTAAAGCAATTATGTTTTAAATATGAACCATACTATAACATCATGACTAGAAACCAAAGTCAGCCGTACATCAGAATCAGATCTTGTTAGATGTGTACCGGTTGTGGTCCTCAGGTCACCATGTGCTAGTTGCTTCCCCACCCCCTCCACTGAGAGTAGGCATTTTTAGGCAAGACCATTTTGTTAGCCAGGAATTTTGATGGGGTATTTGACTGCAGGTATCTGGGGGGAGGGGGAAATTGAGGGTTTTGTCTATCTACCCACCTTTACAAAACTGATATTCCACCTTCCTGCCCTCATAGGCAGGTATCAGATATTCTGTGAGTAACGTAAGTCCAGA
>NW_015174320.1:201199-207452 GCF_001447785.1 Gekko japonicus | reverse complement strand
GGACAGGCCAGGCTAGCCCGGCCTCATTAGGTCCAAACTGGAGAGCCAGTTTGGTGTAGTGGTTAAGTGTGCGGACTCTAATCTGGGAGAACCGGGTTTGATTCCCCACTCCTCCACTTGCACCTGCTGATGTGACCTTGGGTCAGTCACAAGCTCTGGCACAGCTGTTCTTGAAAAAGAGCAGTTCCTGTCAGAGTTCTCTCAGCCCCACCCACCTCACAGGGTGTCTGTTGTGGGGAGGGGAAAGGAGAGGAGTTTGTAAGCCGCTCTGAGACTCCAAGTGAAGGGCGGGGCATAAATCCAATCTCTTCTTCTTCAAAAGTTGAGCATGCTCGGCCCTGGTTAGTATTTGGATGGGAGACCACCAAGGAAGCCCAGAGGCGGCACGCGGTGGCAAACCACCTCCGAACGTCTCTTGCCTTGAAAATTCCATGAGGCGTCACCATAAGTCCACTGCACTCGACAGCACTTTCCACCACCAGCAATTCTGGATAGCACAGCCCAGTTTGATTACAGTATCAGACTAAGGGGGGGGGGAGGTCCGGGTTTTGACCCCGCAGTCCAACAAGAAGGTTGTTGGGCAATTTGGGGGCAGTGGTGTATGAGTGAGTGTGTGAGTGTGTGTGTGTGTGTGAGAGAAGTTAAAACTGGAGAAGGGGAAAGTATTGGGACCTTATTTAAATGTTTGAGTAATATTACTTAGTAGTGGGAAAGTGTGTGTTAATGAACATAGAAAAGACAGCAGTATTAGAAGATCAACAGTATTAGAAGTAACTTGTAAGATGTCCTGAAAATTGAAAATATGAAGACTCCTAGAATTTGAGGTCTAGGGAAATTGGCCTGGTGTAGCCGAATCTCGTAGATCTTGGAAACTAAGTAGGGTTAGTACTTGAATGGGAGACCATGAAGGAAGACTCTGCAGAGGAAGGAAATGGCAAACCACCTCTGCTTCTCACATGCCTTGCTGCAGTCACCATAATTCAGTTGTGACTTGACGGAACTTACATTTGTAGAGCATAAGGTCGAAGTTTGGAAATTATGAATAGTGATGTTAATACAGAAAATATGTATATTGGTGTTTACATTCCATTTGTCCTTAAAGGCTCTTGCAACAGATTATATATCTAGTGTTCCCCTCCGTTAAGAAAACTCTCCTTCTACTTTTAGTGCTCCTCGTTCCAGGATGGAACTGAGCCAGCATGTGCCATCAAACATTAATAGTTGCCAAGACACAATCATAAATGCTAATATTTTCACTTCATCAGTTACACACACAGTGTGTTGAAACAAATAACTAAATTCCTCATATGTATGCCAATTAGATAACTGCCTCAAGAGCACGATTTCCCACTATGCCTGCAGTGCCAGTTCCTGCCACTAGATTTATTTATTTTTATTTATTTATTTATAGATGGCTACATATAGTAAAGGAGACTTTAAGCAGTGATAGTCAGTGGCTCTTTGACATGCCACACTCGTCTACCCCTAACACTAGTCTAGACCAGTGATGGCGAACCTTTTAGAAACCGAGTGCCCAAACTGTGACCCAAAACCCACTTATTTATTGCAAAGTGCCAATACAGCAATTTAACCTGAATACTGAGGTTTTACTTTAGAAAAAACAACTCCTACATTAACTTAAGATGATCCAAACAAAGTAAGGAAAGCAATCCCAAATGCTTTCATTTACTTAAAATTATTTGGCAGAGAATTCGACACTTTAATGATGGTCTGGGCCTGGCTGGGGCGATGGCACGCGTGCCCACTGAGATGGCTCTGAGTGCCACCTCTGGCACCCGTGCCATAGGTTCGCCACCACTGGTCTAGACCCAATGTGGCACCTGCCCCATGTTTCAGAAAAGTGGGCAAGGCCCTTTCCTGGTGGGGCGTGTGGTCAGCTGGTGGTTTCTACCTTGAAACAGCTGCCACTGGAGGTAAACCTTTGCAAGGCTCCTGGAGGTACAGGCCTCATGCCAGGTATGGAAGAAATGTTGCTCTTTTGGTTGATGGCTTCCTCTGACTTGTAGGGTGAGTATCACCGGTTTAAAGGCAGATCTGCAGCACAAAACAGTTTAATAGTAATTTTGACTCCCCAAGGAACTCTGGGAACTCTAGCTCTTTTAAGAAGGAGGAGGAGATTGGATTTATACCCCGCCCTTCACTACCCAAAGAAGTCTCAGAGTGGCTTACAAACTCCTTTCCCTTTCCCTTCCCCTCCCCACAACAGACACCCTGTGAGGTAGGTGGGGCTGAGAGAGTTCTGACAGAAACTGCTCTTAGAACAGCTGTGCCAGAACTATGGCTTGCCCAAGGTCATCCAGCAGGTGCAAGTGGAGGAGTGGGGGAATCAAACCTGGTTCTCCCAGATTAGAGTCTGCGCACTTAACCACTACACCAAACTGGCTCTACACCAAACTGGCTTTAACAGGGGCTAGGGGTCTCTCTCAGAGAATTCTCAGCATCCTCACCATACTGTGACTGTTTCCATACATAGGTTTTTCTTCCGGCACAGAGAGCAGAAAGCCTCCACATTTAAATGAAGCTCTTCTCTTTTTGCACTGCTTTATCAGGGAAATCAATCACATTTTAAGCCATTCCAGAAACTCAGAGGGGCATGAGTAATTCTCCACGTCTGCATTTTAGCCTTACAATAACCCTTTGAGGTGAGGCTGAGAGACAGGCTGACCCAAACCAGGTCACTCATTGGGTAACCCTAAGCAGAGTCACACCCTTCTTAAGCCATTGGAGCCAATGGACTTAGAGCCAGTGTGGTGATTGGTGAGAGAGTGGCACTAGGATAGGAAAGACCCAGGTTTGAATGTCCACTCTTCCATGGAAACTCACTGGGTGAGTGACACTCTCTCAGCCTAACCTAACTCATAGGATGGTTGTTGTGAGGATAAAAAATGACGGAGGAATTGTATAAGCTGCTCTGGGTCCCCATTGGGGAGAACAGTGTGGTATAAGAGCCAGTGTGGTATGTAGTGGTCAAGAGCGGCGGACTCTAATTTAGAGAACCAGGTTTGATTCCCCTCTTCTCCTCCACATGAAGCCAGCTGGGTAACTTAAGTCAGTCACAGCTCTCTCAGAGCATTTCTCTCAAGAGCAGTTTCTCTCAGAGCTGGCTCAGCCTCACAGGGTGTCTGTTGTGGGGAGAGGAAGGGAAGGAGATTGTAAGCCACTCTGAGACGCCTTCGGGTAGTGAAAAGTGGGGTATAAAACCAACTCTTCTTCTTCTATAAATGAGGAGGAGAAGGAGGAGAAGAAGTAGAAGTGCAGGAGGATGTAACTCTGTTTAGGACTACCCAGCTACCGTAGTCAGTCCAAGATTTAAGCAAGTCTCCCCAGTCTGAATCTGGCACTGTAACCACTACACCAGACCAGGACTTATGAAATGGTGGGTGAAACCATCTCTTACAGTGGGAGTACTAGGGAGGTATTTGCATCATGGTGAGTTTGAAAGAGCAACCCCTGGAATTAGAGTTTCCATCACCGCCTCAGTAAAATACCGGGAGGGTGTGATGTCACTTCCAGGTGGTGCTCTAGGCTGCCTCCCTTAGTCTCTATGTGTCTTTACCACAGATGCTAGGGGAAATTCTGAACATCACTATGTGGAGGCTATTTTCCTCCCACTTGTCAGTTCTTCAGGAACAGGAAATTTGGACTGAGGTGGGAAATGGGAGGCCTACCTGTAGCATATATGAAATAACTTCTCAGCAACCAACACAATTTACCCCCTTGCCCCTCGCCCAGTGCTCCAGGGCTAGCACATGCACATCGGTTCTTTCCTGTTGGGGTTAATTCTTGGCTCCCTGCAGGCGAAGTCCTTGGTCAGGGCAGTTTAGGGGGCTTTCAGGGGGGGAGGAGGAGGAGGATAGTGATGGATTGTGGGGACCTTCTCCTACCCTGGCCGCCACCCCCCATTAGGCACAGGGATATCTGCTTTAGAAACTGATCTATGATAGCAGAAGGATGTTCAAAATCTTGCATGAAATGATGGCACATAATGTTTATTGACTCTGCAATTATACCATTAGGTCTTTTTAAAAGGCTCAATGAGATCTCAAGGCAGGGACTTAACTGGCAATTTATTAACTGCAAGAATAATTCTGGCTAAAAACAGGAAGACTCTTTATCCAGTGTGTGATACGGGCTGGAGGAAAAAAAGCCCAAGAGCATCATAGATGAGATGTGAACAAGCTGGGCCAATTCATTCAAAACCAGGAAGGAAAGATACCGTAATTAAAAGGCCATTTGGGGATTGTTCCAGCTGATTAAGTATTGGGAGGTGTCACAGAACACTTGTCCCATGAGCACTGTTCCCCTTTGGGCCCTCCATGAGGTCATGACACTCAGCAGTTGTTCTGGGTCTCTGCCCAGCAGCATGTTTCTCTCCCAAGCTTAGGTGACCCCTGGAGGGATTCCTTGCTACTCTCTGGGTATCTATGCTGCCTCTAGCGGGTCAACTAGAGTATTTCTTGCTAAAAGGGCCAGCACTCCTAGCACGGCATCCACATTGCTGTTTACAGGCTCCGTCTAGTACCTGTGTCTCCCGTTTTCACTTTTATTAGGCTTCCCAAGGATGCCTTGCCACACTTGTGCACTCCCAAGAATCTAGCTATTTATTGGACAACTTCCTCCTCCCCCCGCTTGTGCCCTTTTAGTAACACACTGAAGTGGGGCTTCTCGTGGTTACAGAGAATCTCCAACTCTCTCTCTCTCTCTTTTGCATTTTGCAATTTTATTTTTTTTTATTTTTTTTGCCTGTTTAAATACCTGTTTATTTTTTGGCCCGGAAAAAAAAGATAATGAGACTGAAGCTTCCCTGACTGTGCCTGAGGTCATTTTGGAAGGGCCCCCCCACACACACACACCTCTTACATCTCTAAAACATTTTTTGATTTTTAAAAATGTTTTAAATTGAATATTTTTTTTGCCTGAAAGGATCGTGCTCATCTATGGGGGGCATTGCCCCCAAATGCCCCCGTGGATACGGGCCTGTGAAGAAGCTATTGTGCCCTGCCCTCCTCTCTGCAGAAGGCTTTTTAAAAGAGTTGGCACATCCTCCCTCCCTCCCTATGGGTAAAGTAGGAATCGCTGGTTGCATTTGAGAGGGCTGAGCAGGAATTTGGGGGAGGCTTCTTTAAATTGACCGGGAAGGGAGGCTTTTCCCCACTGTTCCACAGTGTGCTTGGGAGTGTTAGTATTCTCTAAATAGGCCATAACTACTTTTGGCCGGAAGAGTATGAACTACTATAGTGTAGGCAAGGGTGACTGACAAGCAGCCTGAGCCATCTATGGATTAGGGTCTGTTCCCGAGCTAGCCCATCACTGGCTCAAACAGCCTGGTGGGCTTGGGAGGAAATGCCCTTGGTGGTTGAGCAGCATCAGTCGAGCATCAATCGAGTTGCTTGAGCAGCACGTGGCGGATGAGGCTGAAGAGATCTCAGCCCTCTTTTATGTGCAACAAAGCCAGTGCTAATGCTGAAAAGTCTGGAGCCGGGATGGGCTTGGCCCAAGCACTGGTAGCCATTGTAGGCTGCTTGTTAGCACCAACTCGCACTAATTCAGGGATGTTTAACTGATGTAGATCAACCATGAATAACCGAGTTAATCTGCAAACCGGTGTCTCATGTCCTCATGGAGAGTGGATACTGGTACAATTTGTTTTCAGTGTGTGAAATGGTAGTCTGTGCATATACAGAGGCATTAGTGATCACCTGCATGTACGCATCTGCACTAGTACAAAGATGCATCCACCTCTCATTCTGAGATTTAAGTTTTAGAGACCTGGAAAGGAGGGCTGAAACCAGAACTGTGCCAGTTCTAGCAACTTCCACTAGCAACATTGTGAGGAGGTGATAAACTGGGGGTCTCCTCTAGTGCTCTTGGACTCTCTGTTCTGTTCCATTTATCCTCTTTTTGGCTGCCCTCCTGGCTGGCATCTCTTAGATGTCAGTGACCGACCGACCGACCATCCACCCACCCACCCACCCACCCACCCACCCACTCATGGTTTCCGTGCTTTCAGAAGGGATTTTGCACAATGTGGAAAAAATATCCGTTTCACAAGACTGTTTTATCTGAGCATGTAGCAATCACAATTCTTATCAATTTCCACTTATCTACACTTATCCACTTATCAGCAGTTCAAGACCCGGGTGCCGCATGACGGAGTGAGCTCCCGTCTCTAGTTCCAGCTCCTGCCAACCTAGCAGTTCGAAAGCAAGAAATTGCAAGTAGATAAATAGGT
>NW_015174320.1:188101-200879 GCF_001447785.1 Gekko japonicus | reverse complement strand
AAATTGGAAAGGAAGAGCAATGAAGATGGCGGGGCGGGAGGCTTGAAAACAAGTCTGATGAGAAAGGGTTGAAGGGACTGGGTATGCAGGGTATGTGTATCCTTGAGAAATGAAGGCTTTGATGAGGATTTGGAATATTGTGTGCAGTTCTGGTCATGACACCTCAAAAAAGGATATTATAGCCTTGGGAAAAGTGCAGAAAAGGGCAACTGGAATGATAAAAGGGTTGGAACACTCTCCCTATGAAGAAAGGTTAAAGCGCTTGGGGCTCTTTAGCTTGGAGAAACGACGACTGAGGGGGAAACATGATCGAGGCTTATAAGATTATGCATGGGATACAGCAGTTAGAGAAAGAGGTACTTTTCTCCCTTTCTCACAATACAAGAACTCATGGGCACTCCATGAAATTGTTGAGCGGTCGGGTTAGAATGGATAAAAGGAAGTACTTCTTCACCCATAGAGTGATTAACGCATGGAATTCACTGCCACAGGAGGTGGTGGTGGCTACAAGCATGGACGGCTTCAAGAGGGAATTAGATAAGCATATGGAGCAGAGGTCCATCCGTGGCTATTAGCCACAAGGTTTAGATAGGGACTCTGGGGCAAGTGATGCTCTGTATTCTTGGTGCTAGGGGAAGGGGGCAACAGTGGAGGGCTCCTAGTGTCCTGGCCCCACTGCTGGACCTCCTGATGGCACCTGGTATTTTTGGCCACTGTTTGACAGAGTGTTGGACTGAATGGGCCATTGGCCTGATCCAACATTGGTTTCTCTTATGTTCTTATGATGTGATTGCGCTCTTACAATAGCTGAAGGGCTGTCATTATAGAAGAGGGCAAAGATCTGTTCTCTGCTGCTCCTGAAGCCAAGACTAGATCTAAGGAGCTAGGAGGATATATTCAGTGATTTAAAATATTTATATGCCCGCCTTTCACCTGAGCATCTCAGGGACCAAAGCAGGAAAACAACAACATCAAAACAGTTTTGTACAACAGATAGGTAAAGGTAAAGGTTCCCTTGCTCGAAAGCCAGTCAAATCCAACTCTAGGGTTGCGGTGCTCATCTCCGTTTCAAAGCCGAAGAGCCAGCGCTGTCCAAAGATGTTTCCGTGGTCATGTGGCCGGCATGACTAAACACCAGTGCGCACGGAACGCTGTTACCTTCCCACTTAAGTGGTACCTATTTATCTACTTGCAATTTCTTGCTTTTGAACTGCTAGGTTGGCAGGAGCTGGAACTAGAGACGGGAGCTGACTCGGTTTTGCGGCACCCGGGTCTCGAACTACTGACCTTCCACAGCCTGCAGTTCAGCGTCTTAACCACTTGAGCCAGCGCTCAACAGATACAGAAACATTAAAAGCCAGAATCACCTTATGCCACCCATCCATGTGTGTTCCTCCACTGCCCAAGCTTAGATGGCCCCAAAAGCTCTCTGGCACACATTATAGTAGGATAAATGTCCAGTGAGCATTAGTAGAAACTTCCCAATAGTCAAAGCAGTTTGGCGATGCACCCAGTTACCTAGAGGGCTCTGCTCACATTCACTGGAGGTCTTCAGACAGCGGTTGGACAAGTCATCTGCCGAGGATGCTCCAGCTTTGGAGTTTCTGCACTGAGCCATGGGTTAGACTAGATGGCCTCTGACAGGGGGTAGGCAGAAGGTCACGCGGGAGAAACCAGTCAAGCAATTAATTTTATCTCCCCTCCTCAAGTGCTGCTTATGCTTCTTTTTCAAGCTGCCGTGGCAGCTTGTCTTGCTATTTGTGCAGAGGAGGAGGAACACGTATGCACATACTTTTGCTCTAGAAAAACAGCAGCCTTTCCCATCTGCCTCTCCTCCTCCTCCTCCTACACGCACCCGTCTTCTGGGCAGGAAAGGAGTATGTTGTTGATTCTTTCCCCCCTCCATCAAAGCTGCTATTTGCTTTTTCCAAGGGAAGCACACAGGTAACGGTATAATTTGTTATAATAAGAAGTTATAATTGCGGGGGATGCTTTGTTTTGGGCAAACAGCAGAGAAGAGGTTTCCTCTGGAGACCTGCTCTAAAACACTAGTATTTTTGTATAAGCTGCTGTTTTGTGACTAGCTCTGCCTGTTGAACCACCATTTTGTGACTGGTAGCTCCCAAGACTCCAAGAAAAAAAAAATTAACTAGATCCTAGAAGCATAAAGTCTGATTATACTGTGCAAAGACAGGGAAAACTATAATGGGAAAAATCAGTATCATTAACTCACAACAGGGTCCTCTGATGTCTAGCCTTGTCATTTCCCTATGTCTAGCAAAGCCAGGAAATGAGGCAGCCCATCATATTCTGTTGGGGTGCAAACCTCTGAAGGTTTCCCTTGCTCAAAAGCTAGTCGGATCCGACTCTAGGGGGCAGTGCTCATCTCTGTTTCCAAGCCGAAGAGCCAGCACTGTCCGAAGACATTTCCATGGTCATGTGGCCGGCAAGACTAAACGGCAAGGCGCACGGAATGCTGTTACCTTCCCACCGAAGCAGTACCTATTTATCTACTTGCGATTTCTTGCTTTCGATCTGCTAGGTTGGCAGGAGCTGGGGCCAGAGATGGGAGCTCACTCCGTCACGAGGCACTTGGGTCTTGAACTGCTGAACTACTGACCTTCCGGTCTGCAGTTCAGCATCTTAACTCAGCATTATATTAACCTCTACCTGGCATTATATTAAATACCCTGAAATATCGCTGGCTTACTTTTTCTACCACTTAGTAAGCAGCAGCGATATATCTACTTTCTCCCCCACAGTTTCCCCCAAAAGAACAATCAGAGGGTAAATTCAGGCCTAATGCAAAACCATTGTTTCATTAAACTGTTCTTAGTTAATTGTTTTGGAGGGAAAGCAGCATGGTATAGCCATTCTCATCAGATCATGGAAGCTAATCAGGGTTGGTACTTGGATGGGAGCCCACCAAGGAAGACTCTGCAGAGGAAGGCAATGGCCAACCACCTTTGCTTCTTACTTGCCTTGAGAGCCATAAGTCAGCTGTGACTTAGGGGCACTTTACACACACGATCGATTGCTGGAACACAGGCTGCTGCACCTGCTATGGTTAGTTAGAGGCCGTCAAACCGAGGTTAGTTAGAGGCCATCAAACTGAGCTCTCTGAAGCCAGGCTCTCTAGCTGGTTATTGAGAATGGCTACATTTGCCACAAAGTACAGTAGTTTCCCATCTCTTCCCTGTAACACAGAGTGCATCATGAGAAGGCAACTGGGAATGGTCCACACTGGCAAACGACCAGAATATTGCCAATAACATAACTTCTGAACTGGTAGCCCATATAGGTGGGTAACATGATTGGATTGCCCTTTCCCCTCTCTTACTCTGATGGCATAGGGTTGCCAACCTCCAGATGGGTGCTGGAGATCTCCCGGAAGTACAGCTGATCTCCAGACCACATAAAGCACTTGTTTATTTATTTATTTAAAACATTTATTCCACCTCTCCTGGAAGAAAATGGCTGCTTTGGAAGGTGGGCTGCGTGGCCTTATACCCTACCGAGGCGCCTCCCTTCCCAAAACCCGGCTCTCTCAGGCTCCAGCCTGAAATCTCCAGGTGTTTCTAAACTCCACCAAACACACTGGCGACAGGAATGCTTCTGAGCCGTGTTAACAAATTTACCCAGTGCCCATAAAAAGCAGCCTGCAGGACCCATAAAAATGAATGCCTGTATAAAAGAGGGCCCAGATATTCTGAAGAAAAATATGGTTTTCCTTATTCAGGCATCATTCCCTCAGAGTTTTTAGAAGTAACTGCAATCAAAAGATGGATGCACGCCGTCACCCCAGTGGAATGGGTTAGGAGGAGAAATGAGGTTAGCAATAGGAAGGCTCTTTAATGTTGAAACGGACTGGGTGAACGAGGCTGTAAATAATGCATGCCCAGATCTGAGAAGCAAAATCTTGCCAGTTATGAGCAGTTGAAGCTGAACTTTGGAGGTCTGGGATGACGGTCAGTGAGCTGAACACTGCATTTGGACGTGGAAGCCTGAACTCAAGACTAGAGTTGAAACAAAAATTGCCAGATTAAATGAGCAACCACGAACCTTATGATTCATACAGGCACTTTAAAGTCCTAAGTTAAAGATTTTGCATCCAAGAAATGATAATTTGGTCACAAAATATCAATGCCTCTCACAAGGTCAGATTTCTTTTCCAGGCTTTTTGGTCTTTAAAATTATTTACCACTCAAACCTGAATGTAAAAAATGTCATGATAACTTGTAATAGTCTATAGTCAAATGTTAAAAACACACACACACAACTGCAGGCAGGTCCTGCGCTTGTGGAACTGAAATTTTGCAACTTCCCCTTCCTATTGTATTCTGCTAGGGGGGGTCACAATGTGGGAGGGGGCTGCTGGGAAGAGAGAGAATCAGGAGAAGTCTGACGCAAGTAGACGTCTCTAGGACCCAACTCACTATCTGCTGTTTCTAGCTCAGGTGCCAGTTTCCTCAGCACTAAAATCCATACACAGCTGTGGATTCCTTGGGTGGCTTGGAGCATGGCACTCCCTCTTGGCCCTCGTTCACTGTCTGTAAAATGGAAACAACAGTCACCTTCATAGGTAATAAGGCAGAGGAATAAAATATACACAGAGCACTCAAAGTGTTAAGCAAACGATGATACAGTTCCATTTCTGAATCTCTATTCTTGAGTGGCTGACTCAAGTCAAAAACATATCAAACCCTACAAATGTGAAAACTCGCATCGCGTGCCACCCTATCCCTGGCCATCAAATGCCAACTGAAACACATGAGGTTGCACCTAGCGAGGCATGAGTGGAAAGCCCGTTGGGGAGGGCGGGATATAAATTTGAATAATAAATAAATAAAGGAAAATGTACTTAGCACCGTTAAGTTTGCGCAAGCAATAGTATAAGGGCATCTCAATATTTTAAGGCGATAACAGTGTGCATACGGAGCAATGGAATGTACAACAGATGGCTGGCATGATTTTATTTCATTTGTTTTTGAAGATGTGTCAGAAGAAATACCTTGAGTAGGGGGATGCCGTTTGTCATGGATTTACAACTGTTCTCCAGACTACAGATATCAGTTTCCATGGAAAGGGCAGCTTTGGAGGGCTGACTCTGTGGCATCACATCCCTCCCGAGCGCCTTCCCCTCCCCGGACTTTGTCCTCTCCAGGCACTAGGGTGGCCAGCTCAGTCCGGGTTAGGAAGTTCCTGAAGGTTTGGGGAGTGGAGCCTGGGGTGGCCAGGTTTGGGGAGAGGAGGGAGCTTGGTAGGGTGTAATGCCATAGATCCGACCCTCCAAAGCAGCAGTTTTCTCCGGGGAAACTGATCTCTGCAGGCTGGAAATTAGTTGTCGTTCTGGGGGTGGTCTCCAGGCCCCACCGGGAGGTTGCCCCAGGACTGCTCCCAACTCTCCAGGGATTTCCCAAGCCTAACCTTGCCAATGCAGAAAAGAAAGTGGGGATTCGATCACTTTCACATAGCACAAGCAGACAGGGAGGGGCCATTTCAGCCCTTCCGTTTGCAGAAGGACTGCAGCACATGCAGAAGTCTTCTGTGGCATCCAGTCTGAAGTCTTGACCCCTCTAAATTTGGTTTAGAGCACCGCAAACACAAAGAACAGTATCAGGAATGGGGTAACACAACTATTACATGTTATAAACATGCAGGCAGAAGTTGCAGAACCGTTGGCAGCTTGCGATCATCCATCCTTATTGTCCCTGATGCCTGGCTCTTTGAAAAACCCAAATCTTGAATGCAAAATAATCCATCAACACTAAGTGAATGCAGTTAGTGGCTCAGATCCCAGGAAGCATTTCTGCAGGCAGAAGGGTTTTCTGTCCTCAGAGCATGGCTTTCTTCCCTCCCCCTGGAGCCTTAAATGCCCCCTAAAATGCTGCCCCTGGAGGATCCGGGACCTCCAGGATAAGCAAGAAGGTAGAGCTGGAGGTCCACGGTGGGAAGGAAGAATCAGGCAGAAATCCCCCTTCCTGTTCTTGGATAATCGCCTCTGGATCCAATCCACCGTTTATAATTTATTTAGAATGCAGAATTTGTATTACTAAAAAGAACCCATAAAACACTTTCTCATAATTAAAGGCAGCTTTTATTTTAGTTTTTTCCTCTTCTTGTTGCATTTCAGAAAATGTTGCCCAGCTAATTCCAGAAGCGGGAAGCCTCCTTCATTCCAGAGTGATGCAGTACAGAGAGCTCCTGGATTCCTTGCCCATGGATGCTTATACGCACGGATGCATCCTTCACCCAGAGCTCACCACAGACTCCATGATTCCAAAGTATGCTACAGCCGAGATCCGCAGTAAGTGGCCCACTAGAGCCGGGTTGCCTAGGACTAGGCGGTTGTGTGGTCATGTCACGGTCACGGAGGGATCTGAATCTTGCAAGTTCCCCTTCTCCCAAAACAAACGGCACAGGGTATTTAGTGTGTGAGCAACATGGGAGAGATGATGCTGATAGATGGGAAGAAGAAAAAAATGGCTGACAACAGTAGATGCCTAAGAGGTGGCCAGTTCTCTATACCTGGTGTTATATATCTTGCGGGGGGGGGAGTGATCCTTTGCCTGATACTGAATCAGAGCAAGGTCAGTATGGGCTACTCTGAATGACAGCAGCTCTCCAAGGTCTCAGACTAAAGTCTTTCACATTACTGTGAAATCGACTGGATATGCCTGGGGTTTTTTTGTATGCAAACCTACTGCTGCTATGCTGTGGGGTGCTGGATGATGTGGGGAGAAGTACTGGCTCTGGGAACAAGACTCTAATCTAACTCATTTGTCCTAATTGCTAATATTGTAAGCCATTTTAGACATCTCAAAACAGAAAAGTAGAATACAAATGTTTTTATATACAATATCTATACAATATCTTGTCTTCTGCCTATACAATATCTTGTCTTCTGCCTAATCAGGGCCACCAGAATGGCTATTTTAAATAAATAAGAGCGCTGGAAGTCCTGATGCTGGGTACTTATAGCATCTCTGTCTATTGTTCCTATCATAGCTTCATGGGACAGTACGTGCAGAAGGTGCCATGTTCAGCCCATGAAATCTCAAATTAAAAGGCTCTCAGATAAAAGGGTGGTTTAAAAAACAACAACACAACGGCCCTTGCCTGAGATGTTGGCGAGGACAGGCCACTCAGAGTAGATAACAGATGGACCCGTGGTATGATTCAGCATAAGAAAGCATCATATGGATTTTCATTCTAGGGTAGATATGGTTTACATTTCTACAGCAGTTCAGCTTTTACGGATCCAGTTTCAGTGCTTCCAATCCTCACTGTCCAGACTCATCTGGGTTCCTTTGGAATGACCTAGTATTTCCATGTGATTAACAGGGACCGTGGTGTTGTTCTTAATGTATGTCTCAGCCATTTTCCAAGACACTTTCTATGGCAGCAGGGGTGGTGCAGTTGCAGAACTGCAGTATGCAGGGAGAAGCTATGGCTCAGTGGTAAAGCGTTTGCTTAGCATGCAGAAAGTCACAGGTTCCATCCCTGGCATCTTCAGTTAAAAGGATCGGGTAGGAGGTGATGTGAAAGACCTCTGACTGAGTCCCTGGACAGCTGCTGTCAGACTGAGTAGACAATGCTGACTTTGATGGACCAGTATAAGGCAGCTTCATGTGTTCGTGCATTCACTATCTGGAGACGTAACCCTTACCTCTGCTGCCTGTCTCAAGACACGTACACACAAGGTATCACAGTGGCCACTTTCAGTGCAACCACATCAAGGCTGCGGCTTTTGTGTCCAGCCGCTCACCAGCTGGGTCAGATGATGTTCACCGTCCCATTGTATGTGTGGTTTGTGGTGGCAGAATAATAACTGTCATGTTTGCCTGAGGAACAGAGACATTTGAGTGGCCTGCTTCAAAAGAAGAATTTTCTTGGTTTTCAAAGTGACCGTGCTCTTATGTGTGTGAATCAAACTAAACTTTACAAAGCGAAAGTTTTACCTACACAGATGGGGGGAAACAGCTCAAGGGAGGGGATGGAGTGGGGGTTGTAGGTGAGGAAAGGACTAAGCATCTCTCCCCTCTGCCACTTTTTCATTGTCACATGTCCCTCAGCTTTGCCTTTAATAATAAAAAAGGTATCATGTTCAAAGCATATTAAGTTATCCCGAAAATGCAGCAGTAGTAATGTGAAGTAATACCTAGGCATGCAAGCTGTAAAAACAGATGCAAGTGCATTCATTATTAGTTAATCAACATTCCTCTAAAGGTCCTTTCGTGTGAATTTTAAAATGAATATTCTACTAAGAAACTTAGTTGCATCTAAAGGTGTTCTTTTGTTCTGTCAGTGGAATGTTTGTTGATTCTAGGGATGCCAGCCTCCAGGTGGGACCTGGAGATCCCCTGGAATTACAGCTGATCTCCAGACTACAGAGATCAATTCCCCTGGAGAAAATAGATGCTTTGGAGGGTGGAGTCTATGGCCTTGTGCTCCATTGAGGTCCCCGTCTTCCCCAGGCTCCATCCCAAACACTCCAAGTTGACAAAGAGAGATTTTTCTCTCTCTTCAAAATACTAGAACTCGAGGACATCCAGTTAAGCTGATGGGCAGCAGGTTCAGGAAGGACAAAAGGAAATACTACTTTATACAGAGAGTGATTAAGAACATAAGAGACGCCAATGTTGGATCAGGCCAAAGGCCCATCCAGTCCAACACTCTGTGTCACACAGTGGCCAGAAATACCAGTGCCATCAGGAGGTCCAGCAGTGGGGCCAGGACATTAGAAGCCCTCCCACTGTTGACCCCCCCCCAAGCACCAAGAAGACAGAGCATCACTTGCCCCAGAGCCCCTAGCTATACCTTGTGGCTAATAGCCACTGATGGACCTCTGCTCCATATGCTTATCTAAAATGTGGAATGCGCTGTCAGAGGATGTAGTGATGGCCACAGGAATAAACTTTAAAAGGGGATTAGATAGATTCATGGAGGGTAAGTCTATCAATGGCTACTAGCCGTGGTGACTGAGGGGAACCTCCACATTCAGAGGCACTAAGCCTCTGAGCCCCCCAAGAATAAATAAATAAATAAATAAATAAATAAATAAATAAATAAATAAAGAAGCAACATCAGGGGAAGGCCTCGGCATCTATGCTGTGTTGTTGGCCATCCAGAGGAACTGGTTGGACACTGTATGAGACAGGATGCTGCACTAGATGGACCACTGGTCTGATCTAGCAGGGCTCTTCTTATGAGAAGGACATAAGCCACTTTGGATCCATACTGGGGTATAAACGAAGTCAATAAATAAATATGAACATGTTGCAGGAAGCACCAGTTGGCTGCTTTCTGCAGCATGTACATGGAGCTCTGCACTTTTCATGACAACTGCATTTGTCATATGGGTGCCAGTGGTACAATTTGCCACGATGTGCATGTAAAGTCAGGGTGCTCTGGTACATCTCCACGTGTGTTTAAAAGCATCAGTCTGCAATTTGTAGTTTGCATATTTAATCTAGAAACACTACTGTAACATCAGAGTGTTTTTAGCAAACACGAGCTGCTCCTAAGTGTCGTATGCACATTGGTGTGCCCATGAAGCAAAGATGCCCAGTGTGGAAATTAGCCTTGTGGGATGTAGCTCTAAGCTTTGCCCACTTAGTAGTACTCCATTTACCCACCATCACAGACATCCAGCCATTTAAGATGCATGTTTATGAGTGCCTGTAGTTCTTGGAATTAATTGGAGACAATTACAGCTTGAGGCGTCCGGATTCAAAGTGATCAAAGCGGTAAAAAAAAATTGGCAGGAGGACAAAGAATGGAACCACAGGCCTGGAAGGAGAGCTCAAGAATAATAGCTTGTCTCACTATGATAGAGTAAAACAAAAGAATGCTTATTCTCAAGACCAGCACACTTTGGGCATAACTAAAGAGTTACAGCACACATGAGGCTGCCTTCGACTGAGCCCAGAGTGGTGGTGCCCTAACCTGGATGGCCTCGTCAGATCTTGGAAGCTCAGTAGGGTCGGCCTCAGCTAGGACTTGGAAGGGCGACCTCCAAGGAATACCAGGGGCATGATGCAGAGGCAGGCAATAGCAAACCACCACTGAAACATCTCTTGCCCAGGCCCATAGCCAGGATATTTTAGTCGGGGGCATTTTGGTGTAGTGGTTAAGTGTGCGGACTCTAATCTGGGAGAACCGGGTTTGATTCCCCACTCCACTTGCACCTGCTGATGTGACCTTGGGTCAGTCACAAGCTCTGGCACAGCTGTCCTTGAAAAAGGGCAGTTTGTGTCAGAGTTCTCTCAGCCCCACCCACCTCACGGGGTGTCTGTTGTGGGGAGGGGAAGGGAAAGGAGTTTGTAAGCCGCTCTGAGACTACAAGTGAAGGGCGGGGTATAAATCCAATCTCTTCTTCTTCTAACAGGGGTCGGCCCAAGCCAGCATTTGGATGGCCAAAAATACCAGGTGCCATCAGGAGGTCCAGCAGTGAAGCCAGGACACTAGAAGCCCTCCCACTGCCCCCCCCCCAAAGCACCAAGAATACAGAGCATCCTATTATGTACGCGGACCACCACCAGGGGTCCGCGACACAGCAGGAGCTTGGCTCCCTTGGACAGTAGGAACATAGGATCCTAGTTCCCCCCAGTCCCAACCAATAGCCACTTTGGCGGGAAATTCAAACCCTCTGAATTCTCTGGTGGCTATATCACAAAGGTTACAGGAAAACCCTGCACGTCTGACACGAACAAAAAAGGAAGGGAAGGGGAAAAGAAAAGGGGGAAAAAAGAAGGGAAAAACCCAAAAAAGCTGCTATGGATCCACAAGGGTTAAGCTGACACTAAATATGATACAAGTACAAAATTTATTCAGGTGTACACACTTTTTAAAAACTTAGACCCATTAAAAATATTCACATTCAGACATAAAAAAACTTCTCAACACTCATACATAGATGGGTTAGTGCTGTGCAACTGAGCCAAACGCATTTCGGCCCCTAGGGGACTTCCTCAGTGGTCACAATCCAAAATACAAACTTGACATACATTCAAAAAAAACCTTTTACATAAGATGTTAAATACATATGCAATATAAGGCCAGATATTGTATCCTTATATATTTATATGTTTACTGTTGTTTATAAGATAGGCCTCAGGTAAAGCCAATTATAGTCCACCAATAATTCTGGTAGCATAAACTTGCGTGAGTTGAATGTATGTCACTCCATCCTGTACAAATTCTGGTCAGGGAAATTCAAACCCTCCAATGGACTAGGGGTGTGCTGGGTGGGTGTGTATATAGTTGGCCTTACAGGGCTGTTTTAGTTAGTCTGATGTTAGGTACAATAAACGTGTGCAAACTCATGTCGTCGTCCGAGTCCTCCACGTGGCGAACCCAGTACTTTTCACATCCCTTGCCCCAGACTGAGAGTTCCTATCTATACCTTGTGGCTAATAGCCACTGATGGACGTATGCTCCATATGCTTATCTAATTCCCTCTTGAAGCTGTCCATGATTGTAGCCGCCACCACCTCCTGTGGCAGTGAATTCCATGTGTTAATCCCTCTTTGGATTAAGATGTACTTCTTTTATCTGTTCTAACCCGACCGCTCTGCAGTTTCATGGAGTGCCCACGAGTTCTTGTATTGTGAGAAAGCAAGAAAAGTACTACTTTCTCTACCTGCTCTATCCCATGCATAATCTTATAAACCTCAATCATGTCTCCCCTCAGCCGTTTTTTCTCCAAGCTAAAGAGCCCCAAGCGTTCTAACCTTTCTTCATAGGGAAAGTGTTCCAACCCTTTTATCATTTTAGTTGCCCTTTTCTGCACCTTTTCCAATGCTATATAATATTCTTTTAAGATGTGGTGACCAAATCTGTACACAGTACTCCAAATGAGGTTGCACCATTGATTTATACAGCGGCATTATGATATTGGCTGATTTGTTTTTAATTCCCTTTCTAATAATCCCCAGCATAGCGTTGGCCTTTTTTATTGCAGTTGCATACTGTCTAGACATTTTCATTGAGTTATCTACTACGACTCTAAGATCTCTCTCTTGGTCAGCCTCTGCCAGTTCGGACCCCATCAATGTGTATTTATAGTTAAGATTTTTGGCTCCAATGTGCATCACTTTGCACTTGGCTACATTGAACCCCATTTGCCACACTGACGCCCACTCGCCCATCCTTGACAGATCCCTTTGGAGTGCCTCACAATCCTCCCTGGTTCTCACCACCCTGAACAACTTCGTGTCATCTGCAAATTTAGCTACTTCACTGCTTACTCCCAATTCCAAATCATTAATGAACAACTTAAAAAGCATCAGACCCAGTACTGATCCCTGTGGTACCCCACTGCTTACCACCCTCCACTGAAAGAATTTCCCATTTATACTCACTCTCTGTTTCCTATTAAATAGCCAGTTTTTGATCCACAAAAGGACTTGTCCTTTTATCCCGTGACTATTGAGCTTACTTAGGAGCCTTTGATGAGGAACTTTATCAAAAGCTTTCTGGAAGTCAAGGTAAACAACATCTATTGAGTCCCCCTTGTCCACATGTTTGTTCACTCCCTCAAAAAACACTAACAGGTTAGTGAGACAAGATCTTCCCTTACAGAACCCATGCTGAGTCTGCCTCAATAGTTTTTGTTCATCAATGTGGCTCGCCCGCGGAGTCAAATGGACCCTATGCGGCTCCAAATGGCTCTGCGGGATCCGAGACCCCCTGGCGGCTCGTTGGAGGAGCTGGTGGAGGACTGGAACAGCCGGCTCTCCTCAGCCATCGACGAGATCGCTCCCAGGCGCCCTCT
>NW_015174320.1:183765-187008 GCF_001447785.1 Gekko japonicus | reverse complement strand
GATCGGCCGGGAGTTGGGACACCCTCTCCCGACCTTTGGCGGGACACCATTGGTGCCTGCGCGGGAGGTTAGGAGTTTGGGTGTGCTCCTGGACTCCTCTTTAACGATGGAGGCCCAGGTAGCAGCCACTGCCTTTTACCATCTGCGGCTGGCCAGGCGGTTGGCTCCTTATCTCAGCCGTGAAGACCTGGCCACTGTGATCCATGCGATGGTCACCTCGAGGCTGGACTACTGTAACGCTCTCTACTTGGGGCTGCCTTTGTCGCAAATCCGGAAGCTGCAGCTAGTGCAGAATGCTGCAGCGAGGCTGTTGATGGGTCTCTCCAGGCGAGACCACATCCGACCGGTGCTGCATGCGCTGCACTGGCTGCCTATAGCATACCGGATTCGTTTCAAAGTGCTGGTGCTTACCTTTAAAGCCCTGAATGGCCAGGGTCCGGCCTACCTAAGGGACCGCCTCTCCCCGTATATTCCCCCAAGAGCACTGAGATCAGGGAACTTCCATCGCCTGGAGGTTCCAGGCCCCAAAAATAAAATAAATAAATAAAATAAATGTGCCTACTAATTCTTTCCTTAATAACAGTTTCCACCAACTTTCCTGGTATCGATGTCAGACTGACTGGCCTGTAATTTCCCGGCTCTCCTCTGGAACCCTTTTAAAAGATGGGAGTGACATTAGCTACCTTCCAGTCCTCAGGAATGGAGGCAGATTTTAATGATCCTGGCCATCCCTCCTTAGCTTGCAAGATCTGATGAGATCAGGCTACCCTGGACCATCCATGGCAGGGCATACCAGAGTGTACCCATCTGGAATTATTGCCACCACAGTGTGTCACCCCCATGGTCACTGTGTCTGTTGTAGTCTTTCTGCTGTCAGTCGTATCTTGCATCTGCTTTTTTTTGTAACACTTTGATACCACCTTTCTGCCTACCAGGGTCCTCAAGGCGGCGAACAATCAAATCCCTTGAAACAAAATGTTAAAAATACATATTTTAAAATATTTTTTTAAAATACATATTTTAAAAACAGTTATAAACAACAATTAAACAAAACGCACAAACAATTAAAATGAGGAAGCAGATATTTCTTCACCTGGTGGCAGAAGGCACCAGTGGGGGGGCACAGACAAATCTCTCTGCCTCTGGCTGGTGCCTGCAGCTGGGGAACACTTTGACCCATGCGAATATCCTGACTCCCCTGGAGTGGATAAGTAGACAGTGGTTTCTGCAAGACAGCTGAGATCAATGTGGAACATTACATCTCATCTGTAACTTGCAACTCACTCTCAGAGTGCTTCATTTTGAGGGCTACTCAGGGCTGCCATTTGAAATTCCCCTGGGGAGATGGTTTAGATTCTCAGCAAGGTTTAAGAACTTGTTCTAGGATATACTCAAGATTTAGTTGCAAGAACTTTTAAAAGTTGTAGCAAAAATGTTATCTAACAATACCAGCCATTTCTAGAACCTATATATAATGGTGGTGTAATGTATCCATCTCAGACCACGTGCGCGGTCATTTCGCCACGCGGCCAGGCAAAGTGACCGAGCTTCGCTCTCAGGAACAATGGGACAAGCGGATCCTAGCTGGCACCTATTGGCAGGCTAGGCTCCTGGCCGAGAGCCTATGGAACTCTCGGCCACTGTAAATAGCCAATCACTTGTGTGTGGGTGCGTTTGGGGAGCGGGGTTTGTGCACATATAAACCAGCTTGCGAGCTGGGTACTCTCGTCTTGTTCTGAGCTGAAATATAGTATGAGAGCTGAAATCACTAGTAAGTCTCAGTACTTTTCAGGTGGGGGAATCTTTGGATTGAAATCTGGAAATCTGCATGAGAGGGAACCTTCAAAGATCAAAATTAGATAGATAAAACACATTGTGTGTGTGTGTGTATATTTTATCTATCACATTTAGTTCTTTGAATGTTCCCCTTTATGCAGATCCCCAGATCTCAGTCCAAAGATTCCCCTCCCATTAAACCTCCAGTTCAGTTGAGAAATCAGTAGCATCTCCTGCCTGGTTTCCCCTGGGTCCTTTTATCTATTGGTTCCCGTCTCCCACTTTCTGCAAGGAATATCAGAAATCCTGCTCCCTAAGTCAGGATGAAAAGTGGCTGAGGAAAAACAGGTTTCCTGATTTGGCTAGAAGGTATACAGGCAGAATTACCAGGTTCCAACTTGGATGCTCTGTCCCATAGGAGCCTAGATAGCATTTCAAGAATCAGACATCAGTACAGTTCACGTTGTGCAGTGAGACTGTCCTTCTGCCTCCTTCCCCAGCCCTGAGTACCTGTAGACTGTCTATCATGATCAGGAAGGGGGCTGGGTGTCTGTTGTGTTACAGTGGAAGCATGGTCAGGGACACACATCCTCTATAGTTTCAGTGGGTAGCTGAGTTGGTCCACAGTAGAAGTGCTGGGTTCAAGCTTTGACTCATGAAAGCTCGCAGCCCAAAAATCTTGTTGATGTCTAAGGGACTGCTGGACTCAAATCTAGCCATCTAGAGAAACCCTTAGCATAAGAAGTTTAAATAAATAAATGTTGGTAGCCAGTGTTCCCTCTAAGCTGTGGAGTCTTGTGAGCAAAAATTCTACTTCGTGAGCTACTGGCATTAAAGTTGTGAGTGAGCAATTTGGCTACTGCATAAATTAGTTTGCTCTGGAGCCATCCTTCCTGAGCAGAGACAAAAATCTGTGAGCCGGAGGCTAAAAAAATGTGAGCTAGCTCACACTAACTCAGCTTAGAGGGAACACTGATTGGTACCCGTGTGCTCCTTATGTCCTTCCAAAAACCATATTTTCCATAAATAAATAGGTGCCTTGTGGCACCTTAACGATAAACAGAATTTTACCCCAACGTAACCTTTTGTCGATAAGAGCATGCTTCTTCGAGTGCCTAAGTATGCTTGTATCTGGAATCCATTGTTACGGAAACCCACCCTTATTCTTGTCACGACAGCTCTTATATGTATGTTTTCTTAAGAAGTGAAGGGTTGGTCAATTACTCTGTGCCAACATAGGGCACCATTTTAAATGATGCATTTGAAGCCACTGAAAGAAAACCAAGGTGCATTTTGTACCCTTGGGTGAATGATACCTATGGCTGGATGCCACTGCAGGCAAGCACTGGCGTTGCTTACACAAAGATCACCGTCTGGCTGCCAAACCCAGCTGGGCAGAACAGGAAGGAGAGGGACAGACGGTTCACGCACCATCAGCTCTGCTAAGATTCAGGAGATTTATGTTCA
>NW_015174320.1:164173-183724 GCF_001447785.1 Gekko japonicus | reverse complement strand
CCTTATTTATCTTCCTTAGTCACTTTCAGCTCCTGAGTTAAATGCTGTCTGGCTACTTGATCAAGGAGACACAAGAACCCTATTTTCTAATCCACTGATATAGGTGGTTATATGTGTGTGAGAGAATCCCATAATGGCAATGTAGATGCGAGTCAGTTGAAGCAACTGCTTTTGGAACTTATATTTTTGCCTTCTTGGATCCAAAGTCCTCATGGCAATGAAGTAGCGTGAATCTACAAATGGACTGTGAATGTCCTCTGTAGTGATTGGCTCCTGGTGTCCTCATCACAAGCTGTGACTCCTAGCAGCTAGTAGCTTGAGGAGGGTACCTGACCATGCCTACAGAGGCCATGTTTGTACAGTAGACCATTCATGACAGAGGTGGTGGGGATAGAGACCAGAGCTTTATACATGCACACATATGCCATGGTCCTTAGGTTACCTTAATGGTGTTGTTGCCAAAGAAAGATGCAGGCCTTATACATGGACAAACACTTGTCAGGGATGCTCTAGACTGATCCTGCACTGAGCAGAGGGTTCGACCCTTCCAAATCTGTGATTCTATGATAAAGGTTTTAGTCATCTCCGGAGACTACTCATGAGAACTATGGAGAAACTATAGACTGTTCAAGAGAACAGTCTTATGGACTGTTGGATGGGAGCTGGAAGGAATATTCCGTGGGGCAGTGAAAAGTGCCGTCAAGTCACAGCCAACGTATGGCAACCACCCCCCCCCCCATGGGATTTTCAAAGTGAGAGATGCACAGAGGTGGTTTGCCATTGCCAGTTCTACATAACAACACTGGCCTTCTTTGGTGGTCTCCCATCCAGATACTAACCAGGAATATTTCTATGCCACCTTTTCAAGTCCTGTTTGAGGTGGCTTATAATTAAAAGAATGTCACAATATTAAAAACAAGCCATTGGATGCAATCAGCATAAAAATCAAGCTGCACTAGGACTGTTATAAATTGAAGTCCTGCCCCCCCCCCCCCCCCCCCTTTTCCCAGGGCAAATCAGCACTCTAGTACATGGGTTTGCCAGGCCAGGCCAGAGCCTCCTGTGTGCCACAACATCACTTCTGGCCCTGGGGAAAACCCAGAAATGACATTGTGGTGCACAGGATCCTGGCATTATTTTTCCTTCTGCCACTGTGCAGAGTGGTGGTTCGCAACAAGAGCTGTTCATGGGAGGCTTCCTGCCATAGCCCTCTAGTACTAGCCCACTAGTCCTACCCTGGTTATGGCCTTGCCCCAGAGCACGACATTAACTAGGCTGTCCTAAGCAGAGAGCCCACTGACTTCAGTGGACTTAGAAGGGTGTACCTCTGCTCATCATGATGCCATTACTAACAGCCTGTTGGGAGTCCTCTCTGAATATTCATTTGCTTGGCTGGCAGGTATGATTTTTTACTAGCTAGAATTTGCAATTAATAAAACATGAGTCCTCCTGCAATGTCTGTTTTGTATGCATGGCAAATGGGAAGAAGGGCGGGGTGGTCAACGGAGCTCAGTTTTTAGACTATTGATTTGCTGTAGATGGAGTAGCAGCCTGATATGCCATTGGAAGCATTTAGGAAAGGTTTTTAAAGTGATGCTCTTGAGAGGAGCTCCGCTGGAGATCCGAAACAAGAAATGAAGAATAAAATGTAATTCGAAATCTTCAGGGCCGAGGTGAATGGAAGGTACATTCTAACATGCATTTTTCGGCCTGCATCAAGATTCTGCAACAGAAGAGGATACCGAGTAAGAGAAAAATGATGCTTTAGAGTGAGTTACAGTTTTCCATAATCTACTTTGTTATTTCTTTTAAAAATCTAAATCCTGACGGCCCACCCATGTCTTTTTAATTTACAAAACAAGAGGGAATACTTAAGACCTTTTTAACAGTTAGGAGGTCACTAATCTGTATTTTTCTGAGCATGCATTTATATAAAATATACAAAAAAGAACCTTGCAGGATTAGACGAAGGTCAACATTCTTTGCAAGAATTCCAGCAAGCAGCCAGCATGAGGCGTAAGGTTGCCAGCTCTGTTTTGGGAAATACCCGGAGGTTTTGTGGGTGGAGCTTGAGGAAGGTGGGATTTAGGGAGGGGAGGTTCTTCAGTGGGGTATAATGCCATAGAGTCTACCTTCCAAAGTGGCCCTTTTCTCCAGGTGAACTGATTGTCACCTGGAGATCAGTTGTAATAGTGGGAAATCTCTAGCCACGAGGGAATGTATCCTCCAGGTGGGCCCTGGAGATTCCTTGGAATTACAGCCCATCTCCAGACTACAGAGATCAGTTCCCTTGGAGAAAATAGATGCTTTGGAGAGTGGACTGTTTGGCATTGTAGCCCACTGAGGTCCCTGTCCTCCCAGGGCTCCATCCCCAAATCTTCAAGAGCTTCCCAACCTGGATCTGGCCTCCTTACCCCTCCATCCCCCGCTGGTGGCCAGGGGGGATCTGGCTGCCCTATCAGCCACTGTCTGGAGGTTGGCAACCATAATTTGGTGGTCCATCAGAAAGAGGCCCCTGTGGTCTGCCTCTGGATGGAGGCCCACGTTTTGTCCCCTATGGCTTTAGAGAAGATCATAAGCATAGCTGCAGGTCCCCGTCCCAAGGACCTTAGAGCTGGAAATGCAAACTAGACCTGACCGGGGTTTGTGTATGGTCTAAATACATATGCATGTAAAACACATAGTGAGTGGGGAAATCTATGTTCTGTCAGTTAAGGATTTTTCTTCCAGTTCCAATATCAGAAGTGAGCTGATCCTCGGTTCAGTCCCTGGCATCTCCAATTAAAAGGATTAAGTAGTAGGGTGGCCAGCAGACCTGGAGAAGAATGTTCTCTCACTTTAATCGAGGATTAATGTGTGGAGATGCTTTTTGGGGCCTGAAGGTAAATCATAACATCTCATTAAGCCTCTATGAAAGGGATAGGGCTTCTTCTTCTCCAGGTGACTGGACACCCTAGTAGATGATGTGAAAGAAGATGTGAGACCCTGGAGAGCCACTGCCAGTTAGAGTAGACAATACTGACCTTGGTAGATCAATGGCCTGATTCAGTATTTGTCAGTTTCGTGTGTTTACATGGGTTGCAAAATACTGTACTTAAGGACTTCCTTTTGTCTTCTGTGCTTTTTGTGAGCCAGCAGAATATATAATGCAATTAGACAAGTGTAAAAGGCTAATCATCTTGTAGTCTCAGCATTGACCTTGGGGGTGAGACTGGAAGCCTAAGGCTAGATTTATTAAGCGATCAGACGGTCCAGGTTTCCCACCACAGACTCCAGAACAGCACGGCTGTAATGTTTAGCCCTCTCTGCTATTCCAGCGGCTCTAACCTTTTCCTGCTTCAAAGCTGCAGCCTCAGCAAACGGCTTGATCGGTTTCCCTTTTCAAAAAGCAAAATCAGCCTAATGACCTTCTCAGCCACAGAAGAGGCTAGATTGGAAAATAGTTGAGCCTTCCTGGTCTATTTAATCTTCCAATAAGTTCACAGTGGTAGAGAGAGTGATGGGGTTGGGGCAGGGACCTTAATCACGTTGGTCATGCTGGGAAATAAAGGGCAACCAGGAGTCTTGTTTTATAAGGCCACCATAGGTTTTGCCGAGCTAATAATGCTGTGATAACTACAAATTATCACTTCTGGGAGGTGCAAAGTCAGGGCAGGAGAAGGATGAACACCAGTCATTACTGGCTGAATTAATTCACTGTTTTGCCTGCAGGCAAGTCTCCTGTTGTCATGCATATTTTCACTACTCAGACTTTTCTGTACAGTAGGGATGTATGTGTTTTGGTAACCTTTCTCTCTTTTTTTGGTATTTTTGCTATGTGTGTGTGTGCCTACCTTCTGCCCACGCCTGGAAGTCATGGTGACCACTGGCGACTGGGGTATGGAGGATGTGCAGAGAAGTGGCTTGATAGGCTGCCTCTGGCCTCCCGGCCCTGGTATTCTCTGGAGGGCTCCCATCCGATTCTTGTCAGGGTCAGCCCTGTTTAGCTTCTGAGATCTGATAAGATTGGGCTTGCCTGGGCTATCCAGGTCAGGGCATGTTTTGCTAACCTCTCTGATAGGTTACAGCCATTGTGCTCTACATGGGGCTGCCCTGGAAGGTTGTTTGGAAATTATAGTAAGTACAAAATGCAGCTGCCCATTTCTTGGAGTGGAACAGGCAGCCAAGAGCATGTGGCACTGGTGGTTCCTGGTTGCTGACACTGGCTCCTTGTTGTTTTCCAGGCAAGCTTTAAAATGCCGGTGATTGTGACTTTTATATATAGTGGCGGCATATCTCCAGGAATGTAGGGTCTGACATTTCCACCCCCAGACATTGGACATTTGGGGATTTGGAGATTTTGGACATTCCAGTTGGAGAAAAGGCAGTCAGATGCCTTCTACCCATTGTCCACCTGCTCCCTCACCTGTTCTTCTCTACAACTAGAGTAGCATTGTTACAGAGAAGGGAATTTCTTTTTCTGATTCCCTTTTTAAGATCTAGCCATGGATTCCTCTTAGTCTCTTTTTTCCCCTTTGATTTTTCTTTGACGGGAAAGCGGTGCACCCTTTTGTAACTTCAGGAGGACAGGAAGGCCTGGGAGGACATCGCCTGCCTCTCAGCATGTACAGAGTGAAATTCTAAAATGCTGCAGAACCTCCCTTCCTGCCCCTCCCCAGTTCCAAAGGTCTCTTTGGTTAAAACAGAATTGGTTAGAAACAGACTTCAACTTTCTTTTGAAAAATTAGGAAAGGAAACGGATTGTTGGATCTCAGAGAGAAACTGGGTAAAGGGGAATCAAGAGAATTTCTCTTAACAAGAGTAATCTGGAGCCTTGATTATCACAGCAGCTGCGGGAGAAAGACGGGTGAGAAGCCACGGCTCCCTTCCCCCCACTTCAGCTGGTGATGTGAAGGGCGACACCCAGTGCCTGGGGTAAGGTGGCAGCCCTCTGTGAGCACCTTCAGCCTAATGAACCCCAACATTCGCCATGACCTGTGGGGGACATGTGTGTCCCATCTCTCCATGAGGTTAGCTCAGCAGATAATCTAATCTTCCCAGTTGCAGCACCTACCCTCTGGATTGCTGCACCCTAGAAAAGCCTGTGGCTCATAAAGACTCGTAATGCCTCCCTGGGAGAATTTTTAATTGCTTCTTCAAGGGTTTCATGCCTTGACAGTTATGCTCATGCAGTCCTCTCTGCTAGGGTAGCCAGGTCCCCCCCCCCCCCAGCCACCGTACCGGTTGTCCAGTCCAGGTTGGGAAACTCCTGGAGATTTGGGGATGGAGCCTGGGGGGGACGGGCACCTCAGGAGGGTACAGTGCCATACAGTCCACCCTCCACAGCATCCATTTGCTCCAGGGGAACTGATCTCTGTAGTCTGGAGATGAGCTGTAATTCCAGGGGATCACCAGGTCCTACCTGGAGGTTGGCATCCCTACCTGGGAAGCATGGGTCACAGCCCCAGGACTCCCCCCCGGTGGTTTTTATGAATATTACAGCACAATCAAGTGGCGCAAGCATCAGCTCTCCAAGGTTATAGAAGAAGGTATTCTCCAGCACTGTTGCATGAGATCTTGAATGAGACACACCAGACATTGAACATGCGGCTCTTCTACATGCTAAGCGTGTGTGAGAAGACCTCTTCTCTTGAAGGCCCAGCCAACCTATTGATTTATGAAGCTACTGGTAAAAAGCTTCTTTCTCAGTGTACTCAATTCAAGTATGACAGTTTCCTAAAAAGGTGACGTGTTCTTAGACAGTGTGTCAGCTCAAGGTTTACTGAGAGAGATATGAAATGCCAGAAGAACCTGCCATGAGTAATTTCTCTTTCCATCTTTCACAGGGCATCTAGTGAATGCCAGCACGGACCTTCTGAAGTTAGACCACGAAGAGGAGCCACAGTTAACAGAGCCATATCTTTCCAAACAGAAGAAACTCATGGTGAGGCATTTGAAGCAGCAGCAGGGATTCTGTTATGGCAGGGGAGGGTGCAAGAACGTACTTAACACAAAGTACATCAAGGTCCCATTTCTACAGAAGATGGGGGTTATTAATATTGCCAGCACCGGTTGGGAAATTCCTGAAGATTTGATGGTAAAGCTTGGGGAGGGCGAGGTTTGGGGAGCAGGCCCGTAGCTGTGGTGGGGCTTTTGAGCGTTCTGCCCCCTTTCTTAAAGGCACAGCCCCACAAGAATTTCTCCTGTAAATGCTTTTTTTCAATCATTAAAAAACATTTTTAAAGGTGTACACTCCGGGAGTGGGGTGCTGTAGCTGCCTAATTCCCACACTGAGCAAGGGGGTTGGAGTAGGTGTCCTCTAGGATCCCTTCTAACTCTGTTTCAAGAAACTGATCTCCTTTAATAGAGTTTTTCTGCCTGTTAGCTTGCTTGACTATAGAAGCCATCACCGCCACCTGCTGGCTTGTTATGAGAATTGTTGCTTAGGCTGGCAGAAGTGATTAACTTGCAGCAGCTGAGAACTGTCATCTAAAGTGGTTGACAGCTTGAAATTTTGAGATCTATACTGGTAACAGCTTTCTTTTGGCTAAATGGCTTTTCTTTCTGCACTGAGAACTGTCTGCACTGAGAACAACCATATGGGGTTTGAATTGAGATCAACGGTTTGCAAAGCACAAATCATATCCACCAGTTACCCCCTGCCAGCCCTGTCCATTGTCTTCATAACTGTACACAGTGCTGCTGCCTGCCATTTTGACTGTCTTTGCCATCAAATGCTACCCTGGAGCCCTCCCTACTGCTTGTCTCTAAAACTCCCCAGATCCAAATAATATTCCTCTGAGCAACTTTATTGTAGGCTTTCTGTTCTCTTTATCTTTCAGTATTATATAATATTTTCCCAGAGTCTCCTGAGCACCATTTTGAATTGAAGGATAACTAAAATAACGTGCAGATCCTGATGAGGTTTTAATTTATCCTTCTTCTTTTTTAAATAAAAGACATTTTTCATTCTAATAGTGTGCACATCGATTTGTAAGGAGATTCTTTCCAGGAATATACTCTCTTCTTGCGTGATTAGCTTGGTATGAAGATTTCATTATTTTAATTTAGGCCAAAATCCTGGAACACGACAATGTGAACTACTTGAAGAAAATCCTGGGTGAGCTGGGAATGGTGCTAGATCAGATTGAGGCCGAGCTGGAGAAGAGGAAAATCGAATACCAAGGTAGGTATCATGTCCAATCTGGCATGGAAATGATAGTCTGGGATTCTAATCTTAAAGACAGCTGTACCCTTCTAAGGGCACTGAAGTCAATTGGCTTAGAAAGCCAATCCATCCCCAGAACGCCCCCTAAATACCCCAGCCGGAGCAACGAGGGAACCTGGCAACCCGAGCCAGGCCTTTGCTAGGGCTGCCAGGTCCCCCGAGGGGGCAGGGGGGTTTCTGCCGAAAGGGCCCCCAACCCACCGGCCCAGATCCAGATCCGGCCCCCAAAGTGGCCGGATTGGGCCGACGTGCCCGGCACGATGACGTCACCCAGAAGGAAAACTATGGTACCATAGAGTTTTTTGGCTGATTGCTAGAGCATCGCCTGGCGATGTGCCTAGCGTGATGACATCACTTCCGGGTGACATCATTGTGGCACATGCACAAAATAACTCCCGGACGGAGTGCAGGACTCCCCCACTATTATGAAGGTAGGGCTTGGCAAAGCTATGAGGACAGCAATGGCACTCCCTTCCTCTCCCCCCACCCACCCACTTATTGCAAGACAGTAATGCATATTGTATGTTGACAGTATTTTGGCACCATTCTGATATATCTTAATGATTTTAACTCCTGGATTTTAAATTGTACAGTTTTGTTGTTAACTGCCCTGAGCTCTGTGAATTCAGAGAAGGGTGGTATATAAAGCCAAATTATAAATAAATGAAGAAGAACCAGAAAGTTATTCCTAAACAAGATTGGAAAATGTGTCTGAAAATGCCTGCAATAATTCTCCTTCAGAAGCCTGGAATCTTAGTGAATTTAGAAATGTGTATTATCTGGAGGGAGAGCTAGCTAAGCTCACACAGTAGGGAACCCTAGAGACATCTCTTCCCAGCAAAGACAGCAGAGTATTAAAGGTTAGCCTTTCCTCTGCATAAACATAACACTTCTAATAAGGGTACCTGTCAATGCATTTGGGGGCTGGCCTGCACTGAACATTTGCAAAGGGCTTTGAAAATCATCAGGGTTTTTGCACTTCAAGCCACTTCCGTTTTCTTCTCTGCAATGTGCTTGGAAATCCCTTAGCTGGTATGGGTGAGCTACTTGCAAAAGTACAAAGGTGGTAGACTTCACAGTAAGAGGTAACCTGCAATTAGGAGTGCAAATCGCTGTTAAGAGTCATGGTTTTGAAGGCTATTTTTTTGGATGCCTCATTTTATGTTGAAAAATTCCATGTACGAGAGCATTAATAACTTTGCTGGGAAATCTACATTAATTGAACACATCACAGGACAATTGTTGAGTTACAGTGTTATAATTTCCAACTCTCTCTATAATTACAGGTAGAGTTATTACAATTCTGCTGAAGCACAGGAACACAGTTTATCTCAGCTGCAACTAAAATAATTCTAGGTTGTGAAGGTTGCAAAAAATGCTTAACATTAGGGGGTGAAATCTCAGAAGCCAAAGGGAGTTTATAATCTAGTCCATGTAAATTGATGCACAGTGGAAGGGTGGGAGCATCAGGGCCACGTATAGCTATTTCCACTAAGAGAAAATAAATCATGCAAAACAACAACAATGGTAGAATTAGCAACAATGGTAGAATTAATTATGCAAAGTAAGAAATGATGTGTTTGCTTCCTTTGCAATACCAATTCTGACAACTGCATCAATTAATAATTTGGTCAAAAGTCACCCACAATGTGTAATAAAAACACACAGCTTTCAAGACAGATAAGAACATAAGAAGAGCCCTGCTGGATCAGACCAGTGGTCCATCTAGTCCAGCATCCTGTCTCACACAGCGGCCAACATCAGGGCACAGAGGCCGAGGCCTTCCCCTGACGTTGCCTCCTGGCTCTGGGATTCAGAGGATTAGTGCCTCTGAACATGGAAATTCCACTTAGTCACCATGGCTAGTATCCATTGATAGACCTCCGTAAATCTATTTAATCCCTTTTTAAAGATGTCTGTGCCTATGGTCTTCACTACATCATAAGAACATAAGAGATGCCAATGTTGGATCAGGCCAAAGGCCCATCCAGTCCAACACTCTGTATCACACAGTGGCCAGAAATACCAGTGCCATCAGGAGGTCCACCAGTGGGGCCAGGACATTAGAAGCCATCCCACTGTTGACCCCCCCAAGCACCAAGATGACAGAGCATCACTTGCCCCAGAGTCCCTATCTATACCTTGTGGCTAATAGCCACTGATGGACCTCTGCTCCATATGCTTATCTAATTCCCTTTTGAAGCCGTCCATGCTTGTAGCTGCCACCACTTCCTGTGACAGTGAATTCCAAGTGTTAATCACTCTTTGGGTGAAGAAGTACTTCCTTTTATCCGTTCTGGCTGCAAACTCCACATTTTAATCACTCTCTGTGTAAAGAAGTGTTTCCTTCTGTCTGTCCGGAATCTCCTGCCCATCACCTTCATTGGATGCCTTAGTATTTGGGGAGAGGGAGGAAAAAGTTCTCTTTGCCAACTCTCTCCACCCCGTGCATAATTTTATAAATGTCTAATAAAGTGTGGCATCTCTTTCATTATTTGCATTTTGTCTCCCCTCCTCCCTTGACTAGAGAGGTCTCAGTCCTTTAGGCAATAATGTTAAGAGTTGCCTCCAGATGTCGGGGAAGTTAGTACAGTGCTTGATTTCACATTCAGGGTCTGTTGCAAAGGTGAAACACTAGCAGTAGCTTTATTCAATTCTGCCAGGACTGACAGGGAAAAGGTAGTGTGGCAGGGAAGAGAGGCCCTGCCAGGTCCTTTCACTTCTCATGTCATGTAAAACCACTGTCACAGCAGGCAGTACAGAATAACTTTGACTAAATTGGCTAATTAATAGCTTTAGTTGCAGGTGAAAATTTGCTCTCCCCCGCTAATCTGAGATTCCAAGGCTGACCACTGGCTTCCAGCTCCCTGTCACAGCTTGGATGGGAATGAACCAAAGGTTCTGCAGCACAGGGTTAACAACATGCACGCCTCTCCATAGGTGGAAGTCCTGGTCAGGTGACAACCATAGGCCTGTGGTCACATAAGCAACTCCAGTGTAGAGCAGTGGAGGATCTAATTGACTTTGCTGGGCAAAATATTGACCTCAAATCTCCAGATGTGATTTACAATGTCTTTTTATGCTGTCTCTGTTGTGGTTTTTGTTTTCCAGGACAGAAGTGCGAACTCTGGCTATGTGGATGTGTTTTCACCTTGGCTGATATCTTGCTGGGAGCCACCCTGCACCGCCTCAAGTTTCTAGGACTCTCTAAGAAATACTGGGAAGACGGCAGCAGGCCCAACCTACAGAACTTCTTTGAAAGGATACAAAAACGCTTTGCCTTCAGGAAAGTTTTGGGAGACATACACACCACCCTTCTCTCGGCCGTGGTACCGAACGCCTTCAGGCTGGTCAAACGGAAACCCCCGTCCTTTTTCGGCGCCTCCTTCCTCATGGGATCTCTAGGGGGGATGGGGTATTTTGCTTATTGGTATCTAAAGAAAAAATACATCTAATGCTGGCCATTCTGGTGTTTAGTTTGGTGTCTTCTGTGCTGTGTTGAAACCATGATGAATCCTCAGTAAATGTAATGAAAATTTGAAACCAATATGAATAACTATACTGTTAATGTAACATTCCATAGTCTAGAAGTAGAAACTTATACTGCAAGGAAGTGAGTCAACAAAAATAGTCAACTTGTTTTTGGGGGAGGGAAAGGAGCCTTTTTTTTTTAGGTTTAACTGTTATAAAAACTGTAAACGGTAGATGTGTATAAGGCTTACACAGTCACCGTAGAGCAAAACTGCCCTCTAGCACAGTCAGGTGGCACAGAAGACGTCGTAACCCCCAACAAAACAGTTCAAAGGGGGGGGGGTCTCTTCTGTACCTTTACATTTCCCCCCCACTGTCTATTGGCCATATAGCACATTTTTTTCCACGGGTGCAAATAGCAGGGACTTTTCCTCGCCTCCAAACTGTGGTGATGGGATGTGATGTGATGAGCCAGAGTCTTTGTTCAGAAAGAGAATGAATGTGATCAATTAATCCACAGTAGTTGTTAAGGTTCTGGCTTCCGGTGGAAATGAAATCTCTCTCTCTCTCTCTCTCTCTCTCTTTGTATCATTCTTTCCATCCAATCAAGTATTTTTATTGACCTGCGCTTAGAATGTATCCACTTTCTACTTCTATTTTTTTAGTTTTTTGTATCTATAGCTAACAGCCAGTGGTCTTTCTGATTGTAATCTTGATTTCAGAAGATGAAATTCTGTCTTACCGAGGTGTTTGCCTCCAGCTTCTTTCATGAATTTTGCCAAGCATCGTTCACCAATGGAGCCTTTTCGGGACTCTTAACACCATGACTGTTTTCATTAAGTTTGAAGCCATTTCCAAAGGAGTTCTGTTATTTGGGACTTTTGTGTTTTCCTTCTGGAGCTTTTCTCGGTCACTGTCTCGCCGTGTATTTTCTTAGAAACACTTTGCACAGAAAAAAAAATCACGTTTTTCACTTTCTTGTGCCTTTTGCATGTCGGAAAGAATACGAAGCATCACTGCTACTCACGCTTAAAAAAAACAGCTCTGAGATCCTAAATAAACCATATGGGAGGAGTAATTGCTTTACATTTCTAAATGTGTTCTGCATCATTTGACTCATTTCCAAAAGTGTGTGTGTGTTTGTGTGTGTGCATATGCACATGTATGAGAGCACATCTGCCATTTTTCACTTTCACGTGTTCAGGGATTGGCTTAGATTCAAAACTAAATCTCAAACCCATGGCTAAGACCTGGAATATGGATATATTATATGCCTCTGAATATGTGCAGAATGCCTTTCTCTTGCCACTACTAAGCATAACAAGCTGCCAGCCAGATTTCTAGGCTGAGAGAGAGAGAGAGTTGCCAGGCTCTAGGTGGAACCTGGAGATGTCCCAAAATTAGAACCGATCTCCAGACAACAACATCAGTTCCCCTGGAGAAAATGGCTGCCTTGGAGGGTGGAGTCTATGGTACTATCCCCTGCCAGTTATGACCTGGATGTCCCTGGTTGGCCTAACCTCATCAGATCTCAGAAACTAAGCAGGGTTGGCCCTGGTTAGTTTTTGGATGGGAGACTATGCAGAGGCAGGCAATGGCAAACCACCTGTGAATGTCCCTTGCCTTGAAAACCCTACAGGGTCACCATAAGTCATTTGTAACTTGGCAGCACTTTCCACCACCACACCCCTGCCAAGGCCTGTTCTCTCCCCAAACCCTGTCCTCCCCAGGGTCCACCCCCCAGATCCCAGGAATTTCCCAATCTGCAGTTGGCAACCCTACTCCTAGTCAGAATCATGATTCTGAGGTAGGCTTGAACTCTGTCACCCCTCAGGATCCCCCTGTGTGGAGTTTGTACAGGAAATCACATTCCAACCCACAAATTGCAGAAATGGGACACACGGTTCTGGACTCATAAAACTATTCAGGCCTCTAAAGTGGTTTCTGGATCATCTTTTTGTTTTGCCTCAGCAAATGCAGACCAACAAAATTTGCCCTGTACTCAGTTGGGGATTTGCTAGATGCTTTGTGTGCTAGCCGTCATTCTGAATTATACTTTATAAGGAAGTTTACAAGGGAGCAGAGAATGGGCCAAGTTTGTGAATTAAGCTAAATTATTCAGGATAGTGAAAGCAGACTGTAAGGGTTTCCAGAAAGATCTCTGCACACTAGGTGAGTGGCCAACAAAGTGGAAAGTGAAGTTCAATGTAAGTAACTGCAAAGTGATGTACGCTGGGGCAAAAATCCTACTTTCACCCAGGGCTATTTTGGGGCAGGAACGCACAGGAACGGAGTTCCGGCTGGCTCCCGAGTTGGCCACACCCAGCAGGAACTCATTAGCATAATAGACTACGCCCAACAGCAGAAGCTTATTAGGATTGGCTACTTTAGGGGTGTGTGGCCTAACATGCAAAGGGGTTTTTGCTACAAAAAAAGCCCTGGGTTTTGACAACAAACAAGTTAACAGAATAAGAAGCAAAAGGTGGGTGTGGCTGGATGACCACACTTCTGGTAACATGAGGGTATGGCCTAGTATGCTAATGAACAAAGACAAATATGGTCACAGTCCATAGACATGAAAAGATAGAGCCACAGGAACTGTGTAAAGTGCGCTCAATGTTTCTTTAACAATAACAATAATATTAATATGAAAATTACAAAAATGATACTAATACACTCAAATTGTAAATTCAGTTATAGAAGATAACAAAGACGGCGGGACGGTAGTCTCCGGAATGTGATGCCGTTTCGACAACGTCTTCTTCTGACCAAGAATCTATAAGTGGATGATGTGTGGAAAGTTGCACTTCAATAGAAAAGCTACACAATTCACATGGAGTTCAATGACATTTTTCACCTATTTCTTTGCACAATGAACTGTGTTGTCAGGGGTGTAGCCTAATATGCTAATGAGTTTCTGCCGTTGGGTGTGGTCTATTATGCTAATGAGTTCCTGCTGGGCTTTTTCTACAAAAAAGGCCCTGCTTTTACCTATATGCTGATGAGGTCTGAACTGGGTGAAAATGTCAACAGAATGCAGAAATGGTAAAAATATAAAGTCTATGCTAGGGGGTTATCAGAAAAAGGAGAGAAAATAAAATGGCCAGTATTGTAAATGTAATCTATAGTGTTGGATGCCACAACATTTCTGTGGGCAGAAAGGAGTGATTTTGCTGATTCTGTGCCCTCCAGTAGGCTTCTGGGGGTTCCCCGTCCCCCACAGTAGCATTTCAGGATGAATTTTGGGCTACAATGGGAGGGGAAGGCAAGAATGTTGTCCTTCGCTGATGAAAATCCTATCGGCTGTAACTTTCAATCATATCTAAGCTGTGCTGTGACAACATTTGCAATATCATGAACAGTACTACTGGTTGTCACATCTTGAAAAGGATATCATAGAGCTGCACAAGGTGCAGATATGGGAAACTAAAAATGATCACAAGAAAAGGCTACAGTTCAAGGGGCTTTTCCATTTCTGGGGGGGGGGGAAATGACTAAGGGGAGGACTTCATACGGATTTATAAAATGATACATGGTATGGAGAAAGTAGAAAGAAATTATATTTCCTCCTTCTCTTCCCAAAATATCCGAACTTGATGTGTAGATTGAGAGCAGCCAAAAGAAAATATTTCTTTGTACAAGATGTAATTACCTTGTGAAATTCACTGCCACAGGATGTGGTAATGACCACAAACTCAGATAGCTTTTAAAAGAAATTAGAGAAATTCATGGAGGATAAGTCCATCAACAGCCATTATTCGTGATGGCTAAGTGGGGATTCCATGTTCACTGGGAGAGCACCTCTGAATGCCAGTGGCGGGGGGGGGGGGGGGGGGGGGGTGGCTTTGGTTCCTGTATCACTGTTGCAGGATTTTCAAGACAACTGGTTGGCCACTGTGAGGTACTACTAGATGCTGGACTAGATAGGCCATTAGCCTGATGCAGCAGGGCTGTTCATATGTTCTTACTCTTCTTAGCATAAGCAGCACAGTTCCTTCATCCCAGCTACATCACTGACGTATCTAGACATCATATTGTTTTCCTAACCATCACACCCCAGAATCTCAAGGCAATGTACATAGTTCTTCTTTTCCTCCATTTTATTCCCACAACAATCTTCTGAGGGAGGTTAGGCTGAGACAATACGACTGGCCCAAGTGAGCTTCATGCTGAGCGGGGCTTTGATGGGTGTCCTCAGACCAACTCAGTAACCCCATTACACTGTCCTGGCTCCTTAATAAGCTAGACAGAGTCTAAAGGTAGTCCAAAAAGAAAGCGAGGCACACACTCAAACGTCCTGAATGCCCCCTTGATAAGCCACAGACTTTGCTACAGATTTTCTATGAACTGAAGCTGAAGCTTTTCTGCAGTCGTTTATGTTTTGAGGAAAAGCTTTCCCCTACTCTTCTCTTTCACTGCAATCTTAAATTAGAAAAGGCCAACAGCTGCTATCAAAGTCTTCTGTGATCATCTGTTTCCTTGCCTGAGGCACTCTCTGAGGGCAGAGAAATGTTTCTTCAGGCTGAAAAGTATCTTAAGGATACTGTTTGAAGGTTGCTTCCACATGGGGATGGGGGGCTTCCGTGAGAGGGTGAAGGGGATTTCCCGTGTTCTCCCCTCACACCTGCTATCTCCCCCTCCCCCACTGCTGAAGCGATTTTTGCCCTAAAAAAGATGGTACTAGGTATATTTCTATAGTTTTAGAACACTATAGTGTCGCGCTCTTCGGTCTCCTGTTCGGGGTTACCCCGGGTTGCCGTGCCGCCTTCCGTCGATGCCCCCCCCCCTTCGATCCACTGGGTAGCTGAAGGGGCTGGGAGTGCTGGGGTGGCCTGGAGCAAAGTGCGCCTTTTCAGAGGTTGCCTCAGACTCAGGCCCTTCAGAGGGTTACGTCACCCTCTTCGATGCCTGTCTGAGCCTGGCAACAGCAGCCTGTGCAACGCTCTCTCTTTCTCACCAGGACTGCCTGTCAGTAAGCCAGCTCAGGGCATCCTCCCCGGTTCCCCCTGTGCGCTCCTTTATTGTCCGCGGCCCTCCCAGAACTCCCAGCGTCACGGCCCCGCCTCCCTCTAAAGCAGCAGACGCCGCCACACTGTCCCCAGGGGACCCCCGCCACGCCGCCGGCGCCGTGCGAGCCCGTGCTCTGGCTCGCCCGCCCGCTCCCGACCGGCCGCCTCCCGAGCCGCGCCCGACGCCCTCGCCTCCCCCCGACGACGTCCTCTCCGTCTCCGTTGTGGTCGGCGTCCCGGTGGCTTCGGGTGTCGCGGCAGTGACCGCCTTGCTGTCGGGCAGGTGAGCTGTCGGCTGTGGCGTGGGGGCGCCCTTCCCATCGTCGCCCTCCGTCCCCGAGAGTCCCGGGGGTGGGTCGGGGCCGTCCCCGGGACATATAGCAACATACCTATGATCAATTTTTAAAAATCGGTAGCAAACTAACCAGCATTGGCAATATGTGTGAATAGGGGGAGGGGAATGGCACCAGATGCATGGCAATCTGCCTCTTCCCATTCACACTTTCCTCAAAACTGCTCTCAGTGTGATCTTTCAGGAAAGATGATACCGAAGCAGGTCTGGCGCACCACACAGCAGAGTTGGGGGAAACCTGGAAGGTGGATGATGGCATGATGGTATCGTGTGGAAGCCCCCAAAAGAACCACTGCAGCTTGGGGAGAGGGATGGCACCTAGAGAGGATGGAATTTGGGGAGGGGAGGGACCTCATCAGGGTACATTGCCATGGAGAGTTCCCCTTCCAAAGCATCCATGTTCTCCAGGGGAACTGATCTCTGTAATCTGGAGATCACCAGTAATTCCAGGAGATCTCCAGGCCCCACCTGAAGACTGGCAAACCTAACCATTGATGAAGGACAGCAGAACTCTGCTGTGGCCTGTATTTGCTCCATCATTTGTAGGGCTGATGACATCATGGTGTCTTTTGACCTCCTCTCTTGCTCTCCAAATATAGCTGCATCCAGTTCGTGCATGGTACAAGATATTCTTTGTTGCCTCTTTGCTAGACTAATTGGTTGCAGCTAATCTGTGGCTCTTTCAGGATTGTTTCTCCTTTTCTCTCCATGCTAGCTAGAAGGGGAAGACGCTGCTGCATCCAGTTCGTGCATGGTACAAGATATTCTTTGTTGCCTCTTTGCTAGACTAATTGGTTGCAGCTAATCTGTGGCTCTTTCAGGATTGTTTCTCCTTTTCTCTCCATGCTAGCTAGAAGGGGAAGACGCTGACTACGTGGAGAGGTTCAAGCACATCACAGGTGTTCTTCAGCAACGGAACAAGTTTTTCTAGGGCTGGAGTGTGGTGTCCTCGATCTTCGGCCTATTTTCGCTTTTCACACACTGTTGCAGATATTCCCTATATCTAACCATGGTTTAGGAAATTTCAGGCTAAAGTTGCTGAATACACAGCACAGTTCAGGGCCAGTTGTAGTTTGCATATTAGCGGGTCCTACAGACTTGAAAGCAGACACATATGCTTTTAATGAAGCATAATCTATTAGCAACCAGTATTAGACAATCTATATATAATCAATGCCTCACACAACCAATCTGGGAGTTAGGTTAGCCTGAGGGAGAGTGACTGCCCCAACATCACTCAGTGAACTTCAGGCTGGATTTGAACCCGGGTCTCCCTGACCGCTTTCAATTTCCCCCATATTGAAGATGAGATGGAGTACTGGTGTTAAAGAAAATGACTTCCCCGAGGCCACCTAACGAGTTCATGCCATAACTATACTGCACCAGCTCCCTATTCAAGCTATTGTTTGGCTGCAGATTTTGTCCCCACAACGTTCTTCCATTCCAATTTTCTTATATTTATGTCTATGCATTACACAGGAACAGAAGCTAGATTTTCAGAGTGCAATTATTATTTTTTGACTTATAGGAGAGTGTACACCATTTTGCTAATGGCTGCATGGTGTACGAGCGATGTGTGATTGTTTTTCATACGTGAATAATACAGGCAGTGTCAACTTTTTCCAGACGTTCCGAATTCTTAAATGACTCCCCCTCCCTTTCAATACTATATACCCCCGCTGGCAAAGTTTGCAGTGAAGGCTTACTTTTGTCAGCCTATACGGGTGCAGGGATTGTCAGTACTTTCACTTCTTTGTTCAACACACAGTGCAGTGGGTGGAGGGAATAACATCTTATCCTTGCTAAGAGAAGTATTTTTTTTTTAATCCTCTGGAAAAATCCTTAAGGCTGCAATCCCATACATCTTTTGCTTTGGAATAAGTCCTACTGAATTCAGTCAGACATTCTTTTGAGTCAACATGCATAAAACAGGATCCTTTTCCATGGTAGTCTGGTTGCTGATGGCATTCCATGTGAAATTGCCCTTGCAACAGAGATTCCAGACAGTTCAGGGTAATCTGTTTTCTTTCCATTGTTTAGTGGTGTTTTCCCTTTCATGCCTGATTCCCTCCTCATGTTCTCACGTGACCCACAGGATTCTCCATGCCCACCATGTTTTAATTTTTCTAAATGCTCATACAATCATAGAATCATAGAGTTGGAAGGGATCCCCAAGGTCATCTAGTCCAACCCCCTGCACAGTGCAGGAAATTCACAAATACCTCCCCCTCCACACCCGCAGAGACTGTTGTTCCATCCCCAGAAGATGACAAAAAACCTCCAGGATCCCTGGCCAAACCAGCCTGAAGAAAAAAATACTTCCTGACCCCATAGTGGCAATCTGCATTTCCCTGGGGCGTGTAAGAAAGGGCCACGAGAGTGGAGCACTGGCTCACCCCTTTCCACCCTCCCTCTCGTGATCTGCCTAAGTTCCGCATCGCTGTCAGATGGCCATATAGCCTCTGCCCACATCCCCAGTGAAAGCTGTTTCATACCCACCACCTCCCGAGGAAGCCTGTTCCACTGAGGAACTGCTCTATCTGTCAGGAAGTTCTTCCTAATTTTTAGCCGAAAACTCTTCTGATTTAATTTGAGGATGGATAATGTAACAGCGTTCCATGCACCTCGGCGTCTAGTCATGCCGGCCACATGACCACGGAAACGTCTTTGGACAGTGCTGACTCTTCAGCTTAGAAAAAGAGATGAGCACCGTACCCTAGAGTTGGATTCAACTGGCTTTCGAGCAAGGGAAACCTTTACCTTTACATAATGTAATACTACACAGAAATAACACTGTTATCTTTAACAACCTTTTTAAAAAGCTCCTTGCGTCCTAAAAAAGAAGCCTGGGAAAAAGCAAATAATTAAAGAATTACAGTTGTTGAAGGAACAACTGAATGAAACTTTGAACCAAGAACTCTATTGGAATTTAAAGAAGTTACAGCAAAAATCTTTTGAAGGGGCAAACAAACCGGGAAAATACTTAGCTTGGCAACTTAAAGCCAGAAGAGAAAGAAGAATGATAACCAAAATAATAGAAGATGGAAAGGAATTCGTTGATCCTAATGGAATAAAGAGAAGTTTCTTCAAGTATTATGCTAAATTATTTCAAGCAACTAAAGCTGATCTTGAGAAGATTAAAACATATTTAGAGGAGATTCCACTATCCAAAATAAGCAGTGAATTTAAGGATTTATTAAATGGTCCGATTCAAAAAGAAGAAGTGATGAAGGCAATTGAAGAGATGGAGTTGGGGAAGGCGCCAGGGCCGGACGGCTTTACCGCAAAGTTTTTTTAAAAAGTGAAAGAGGAGGTTGTCTCGGCCATGGAAGCTTTATCCAACGAAATAAGAGACTAAAAAGGTGCCGGATTCATGGAAAGAAGCTATTATTTCTTTGATACCAAAGTAGGGACAAGACCTAACTAATGTAAAGAACTACAGGCCAATATCTCTTTTGAACAATGACTATAAAATCTTTGCAAAAATTATTGCAGAAAGGGTGAAAAACTAT